>NC_090416.1:11545358-11675081 GCF_036365525.1 Heterodontus francisci
GAATCGGGGGATGGGCGAGAGGCCGGAATTGGAGGAGCGCAGAGATCTCGGAGGGTTGTAAGGGCTGGAGGAGGTGACAGAGATAGGGAAGTGGGGGTGCCATGGATGGATTTGAATGGGAGGATGACAATTTTAAAATGGAGGTTGCCAGACTGGGAGCTAATGTAGGTCAGCGAGCACTGGAGGAGGGGGTTGGCGGGTGAATGAGACTCGGTGTGAGTTAGGTGGGGGGGGGGGGAGGGTGCGGCAGCAGAGTTTTCCATGAGCTGAAGTTTATGGAGGATAGGAAATGGGAGCCAGGAGAGAGCAGTGGAACAGTTGAGGCTGGAGGTGACAAAGACTTGGGTGAGGGTTTCAGCGGCCGATGAGCTGAGAGGGGGCGGAGTCGGGCGATGTCGCAGGGGTGGAAAGAGGGAGTGGTGGCGAGGATACGGAGGCGGGACCTCATCTCTATAACACTCCAAGTCGCCCCAAAGGTACGTTCTGGAGTGTTGTCACGTGGGCAAATTCAGCGGCCATTTTGCACACAGCAAGATCCCACAAAAGAAAACGCCGACGCCATCTGCTTTCGTGAGGTTGATTGAGGGAGGAACGTTGGCCCGGGACACTGCGGAGAACTCTCCCTGCGTTTTCTCCAACCGGGCCGCGCCCTGCGGCAGTGCAGCACTCCCTCAGTACTGGCGCTGGGAGTGTCGGCCCGGACTATGGGGCTCAAGTCTCTGGAGTGGGGGGGGCCCCCGAGCCCATGACCGCCTGACTCCGAGGCGAGAGAGAGAGACCCACAGCGTCGCACGTTCAAGGACTTTGGAGATGAAAGGGAGGTTGGAGATGGGGCAGTAATCTGCAGAGCGGAGCAAGGATGATTTTTAAAAAAAATTATTTTAAAGAGGGGTTTGATGATGGAAAGAATTAAAGGCTAAATAATCAAGGAGGGCAGCAGCAGTTGTCAAAGTTGGGTTGGCAACCGACATCACTTTTTTTTAAAAAAATGCTCTGGGTCATTATCACGTCAGTGTTTGTGGGATCTTCCTTAATTGGCTGTGAAGAGTTTTGGGAGGTCCCGAGGTGGTGAAGGGAGAAATGCAAGTCTTTTCTTTTGCAAGATTGAGGACACAGCCAGGAAGGCACGGATGCGGTCGGGGGAATGAATGAGTTACAGAAAGGACTGATGAACGCAGAACCGGTCTAAAATAGGATGGGGGGGGGGGGGGCGGGTGCCCTCCCCCCCCCAACAGGAAGCAGATTGCAAGGCCTGTGGTTAAAGGACCAGCCTGCAGAACGGCTTTCACTGAGCACACCCTGTGCCAAAGCAAAGGAGGAAGAGGGTAATGAGGCTTCACAGACAGAACGGAGATTGGACTGAGGTTTTCAGGATATGCTGTTGACTCCCTGCCAAGCTGCAGTGCTGGGTGAACACACTCTGCTCGAATGATGTCATGCCAGAAAGCATCGCTCGGTCATGAATTGAAAATAAATGCCCAAGCCATCTGCAATCTCTGCCGGCGTTGTCCGAGCCGAGGTATTTCACCCTCTCTCCCGCCATCCCCTCCCCACCCCCCCCACACTCCCCCGCCAGTCATCTCCAGATACTGCTCGCCCAATCATATGCAAACTAGCTGTGGTGCAGGTGGGTCACCTGAGGGTGGAGCGAGAGCGCTATAGAAATGCAACTTCTTTCCGCGCGGGCCCTGGGAATGCTTGCTGTTAAGATTGGGGGTAGGGTGGCGGTGGGAGAGCGAGTTCAGTTTCCTCGGATGGAATCCCACCCCGTCCCGCTTTCCGATCAGCCGGCACAGGCGGTGAGCCTTCCCGCTGTGTCTCCCACTGGATTAGAAGTCAGGAAAGGAGGCACTTCAACACAGCAAGCTGCACCCCCCCACCACCGAGCCAATAGACCGTGCAGCCCGAGTTCACCCTGAGCTGCAGCTCCCCCAGTCACATCCTGGAAAGCAGTCATTTCCCAATTGCTACCTGTCCTGGGAGTGTTTGATGGGGACAGTGTAGAGGGAGCTTTACTCTGTATCTAACCCCTGTGCTGTACCTGTCCTGGGAGTGTTTGATGGGGGACAGTGTAGAGGGAGCTTTACTCTGTATCTAACCCCCGTGCTGTACCTGTCCTGGGAAGTGTTTGATGGGGACAGTGTAGAGGGAGCTTTACTCTGTATCTAACCCCCGTTTTTTTTTTCTTTTTCTTTTTCTTTTTTGAGAGTGTTTGATGGGGACAGTGTAGAGGGAGCTTTACTCTGTATCTAACCCCGTGCTGTACCTGTCCTGGGAGTGTTTGATGGGGACAGTGTAGAGGGAGCTTTACTCTGTATCTAACCCCGTGCTGTCCCTGACCACAATACCCACCTTTCGTCCTAAAAGTCAGAGCCGAGACGGTACATGTAATGAAAGCATTAAGAATACTATGCTAATTACTGAAAGTAGGGGGGGGGGGGATGGAGTGGTTAAGAGAAAACGTCAGAAAGAAAGAGAGCAGGAAAAGGGAGAGTGAGGGAGAGTGAGCGAGGGCGAGGGACGGGTGAGTGACAGAGAATTCACTGACAGCTCTTCCCTGAATGTGTCCCAAACACCAATCAGTGTCCTTGCTCATTCAGAAATCCTCCCCGCAAACCAATCACAACTCAGACGTTGATAAATCAATGTGTTGCTGATGAAAGGGTTTCGATGGGGTAGACGTATTGAAGATGTTCCCACTTGTGGGGGGAGACCAGAACTAGGGGGCCATCAATATAAGACAGTCAGTAATAAATCCAGTGGGGAATTCAGGAGAAACCCCTTTCCCCAGAGAGTGGTGAGAATGTGGAACTCACTACCACAGGGAGTGGTGGAGGGGAATAGCAGAGATGTATTTAAGGGGGAAGCTGGATAAACACGAGGGAGAAAGGAATAGAAGGATATGTTGATAGGGTGAGATGAAGAGGGGGGGCGTTGGGGGAGGCTCGTGTGGAGCAGGAACACCAGCACAGAGCTGATGGGCCGAATGGTCAGTTTACACACTATAGGGCGGAGGGTTAGGGCGGAGGGGAGGGGAGAGGAGGGGGGTTAGAGGGGAGGGGGGTTAGGGCGAGGGGGAGGGGAGGGTGGAGATTGGAAGGAGGGAATAAACAAGGAGAAAGTGTCCTTTTTGAAAATAAACACAGCTCCCCGACCTCTTCCAGATCCTCCCTGCGGTTGGTCGCCCCACAACACACACACTGACAGCCCCTCTACAACACAACAGTAATCAGGGGGTTGCAATGTTTAATCTAACTTGGCTGACAATCAGACACAGAGAGAGAGAGAGAGATGGGAAGTTCTTACCAGTCCGGCTGGCCGCCTCCAAGGGGACATTCCCCCAGTCACTGCGACTCTTCACAGGCTGCGTAAACTCCCGCCGAGTCCCCGCCGCGGTTCCGCCGGCCGCTGCCCAGCCCGCCAGCAGCCAAGAGACGGAGACCAGGCTGCAGCAAAGCCTCGTCCTCTGCATCAGGGTCTTGTCCTGGTCACCATAGCACAGGGGAAGGGAAGGGGGGAGAGAAAGAGACGTGAAACTGACACCCGTAACTGACAGAGGGCGGGGGACAAGTGCCCTGGTGAGTTTCACCAGCAAGCAAGGACTCTGTACAGTGACAGGCCTTTGAAACTGCTGGAGAGGTCGGTGGTGGGTTACAAACTGTTACAGTGGCTCACAGATTGTTACAGTGGCTCACAGATTGCTACAGTGTCTCACAGATTGCTACAGTGTATCACAAACTATTACAGTGCATTACAAACTGCTACAAACGCCTTCCTTGTCCAGCAGAGTTGTTACACTGTGTCCCAGGCTGCTACAATGTATCCACAGTGCTACCACAGACCCTAGAGATGTCCCCCCAAGCCTTTCCTCCTGCACCTTCTGCCTCCACCTCTCCCTGCTTTGCTCTTCTTGATCAGCAATACAGCAGCCTGGCCTGTGATTTTTTTTTTCTCTCTCTCTCTCCAGAAAAAGAAGGCTGGATTTCCTTCACAAAATGACTTGGCCCTCCTGTTTCCGCCTCTCCCTGGCAGGGTAACTCATTCCCTGCTGGACTGAAGTAGTGATTTTGTAAGAGAGAGAGAGAGAGACAGACAGACAGAATTAGCAGTGCTGCTGCCACACGCTGGGGAGTACAGGAGAGATCATAGTCCAGACAGTGGTGAGCACCGCAGCCTCACAGCTCCAGCGACCCGGGTTCAATTCTGGGTACTGCCTGTGTCTGCGTGGGTTTTCTCCGGGTGCTCCGGTTTCCCCCCCACATGCCAAAGACTTGCAGGTTGATAGGTAAATTGGCCATTAGCAATTGCCCCTAGTATAGGTAGGTGGAAGGGAAATATAGGGACAGGAATATAGGGACAGGTGGGGATGTGGTAGGAATATGGAATTAGTGTAGGATTAGTATAAATGGGTGGTTGATGGTCGGCACAGACTCGGTGGGCCGAAGGGCCTGTTTCAGTGCTGTATCTCTAAACTAAACTTTGTCTTCCTCGTTGAGTTCAGAATGAACACCAAACCTAAAACTTAACAGTTAACCATGAACACTAACCACGAGGCCTAACCCCAACTACCCGCTCTCTCCCCAGCCCTGTATCAATCCCAAACTAATCCCACTGCCCCACTCTCTCCCCATAGCCCTGTATCAATCCCAAACTAACCCCACTGCCCCGCTCTATCCCCATAGCCCTGTATCAAACCCCAAACTAATCCCACTGCCCCGCTCTCTCTCCATAGCCCTGTATCAATCCCCAAACTAATCCCACTGCCCCACTCTCTCCCCATAGCCCTGTATCAATCCCAAACTAATCCCACTGCCCCGCTCTCTCCCCATAGCCCTGTATCAATCCCAAACTAATCCCACTGCCCCACTCTCTCCCCATAGCCCTGTATCAATCCCCAAACTAATCCCACTGACCCGCTCTCTCCCCATAGCTCTGTATCAATCCCAAACTAATCCCACTGCCCCGCTCTCTCCCCATAGCCCTGTATCAATCCCAAACTAATCCCACTGCCCCGCTCTCTCCCCATAGCCCTGTATCAATCCCAAACTAATCCCACTGCCCCTCTCTCTCCCCATAGCCCTGTATCACTCCCCAAACTAATCCCACTGTCCCGCTCTCTCCCTATAGCCCTGTATCAATCCCAAACTAATCCCACTGCCCTGCTCTCTCCCCATAGCCCTGTATCAATCCCCAAACTAATCCCACTGCCCCGCTCTCTCCCCATAGCCCTGTATCAATCCCCAAACTAATCCCACTGCCCCGCTCTCCCCCCATAGCCCTGTATAAATCCCAAACTAATCCCACTGCCCCGCTCTCCCCCCATAGCCCTGTATAAATCCCAAACTAATCCCACTGCCCCGCTCTCCCCCCCATAGCCCTGTATAAATCCCAAACTAATCCCACTGCCCCGCTCTCTCCCCATAGCCCTGTATCAATCCCAAACTAATCCCACTGCCCCGCTCTCTCCCCATCGCCCAGTATATGTTTTAAACAATTTTGGAATGTGTTCTTAAGGGATACAATGGCCTCTGCCTGAACCATTCCCTGTGATGAATCATTCCAGGCTCCAAGAGCTCTCTGTGTGAAGAAATGTCTCCCAAACTCTCTCCTCACCCTCCCGGAGACAATTGTAAAATGATCCCTTGTCACTGACTCCCCTGACCTGGGCAAATTCTCTGCTCATGTTGCCCACTGTGCCTGGTGGTGCACAGGAAGATCTCACATTGAATCCTGCAGTAAGCGCTGGGATCCCTCCCACCACCACCCCCCCCTCCCCCCACTTGTTCTGAGGCTGCCACCCCCCAATATTCTGCAACAATTCTGTGATGTGAATTTTTCCATCCTCATGTTTAATTATATATGAGAGGGATTCCACTGTCACTGCCTCAGTGATGGCCCCTTTACTGCCCCAGCTCACTCAGTCCAGGCCTGACAACCTCCTGACCCAATGAATCAAAACTGGCAGCTCATCGGATTGCACGAGCCAGTTTTAGTTACGACACAGGAATGGGACTCGATCTTCCGTGTCACTAAGGAGGCAAGGCATTCGGTTCACAGGCCTCGTCTTATGCACACAGCAGGCCCTGTTATTACCACATCACTCACCTCAGAATCAGAATAGCATGATGCGAAGGTTTTCGCTCACCAACTCCACTGAACGAGGGCTGTGGCTCCCCGAGACAGAGAAAGAGGGCACTCTTTGAAGAAACAGCCGAAACACTTTACAGCCAATGAAGTACTTTCCTGAAGTGTCACCTCTGTCCCAATTCCAGCCACTGTGTGCACAGCAAGCTCCCACAAACACCAAGGAAATCATTCTCAGATCATCCGTTTTTTCTTTGCGAGGTTGACTGAAGGATAAATATTCGCCCAGGGCACCAGGGAGAACTCCAAGACGGACCGTCGATTCTTCTACGCCCACTTGAGGGAGGCAGACGGGGTCTAGGTTTAAAACCTCATCTGAAAGACGGCACCTCTTACAGTGCAGCACACGCCCTCAGTACTGGCACTGGGAGCGTCAACCTTAAATTATGGGGCTCAAGTCTCTGGAGTGGGGGTTCGAACCCATAACCTTCTGACTCGGAGGCGAGTCACCCACCGAGTCATGGCTGACACAAAATCAGTAACATTCCCAACGCGCCCCACCACCCAAATCCCCGCCAAAATACAATGGTCCCAGCCTCCCTAATATTTCAACATGCAGACAGGAGCATCTGCGACTCAATAGTCTCAAAGTCTAGCCCGTTCATTATTTTATTGAACTCTTATCAGGTGAACGTGAAGTGCCGATGAAATTGTACCCCAGATTCAGCAATGGGGGCGGGGGTATACTTATCAACAAAAACGGACAACTGTGTCTTTAGCATGTATTATAGATTCATTTTAGGCTTCAGCAGAAAACGATAGACTGCTTTCAGAGTTCAGAATGACACCCGAACACCTCGATTAGATGCCAGTCTGTAACTCACTCCCGGGTATCTGTTATTCTATATATAAACCACCCCGAACCCCTCGATTAGATTCCAGTCTGTAACTCACTCCCGGGTATCTGTTATTCTATATATAAACCACCCGAACCCCTCGATTAGATTCCAGTCTGTAACTCACTCCCGGGTATCTGTTATTCTATATATAAACCCCCCTGAACCCCTCGATTAGATTCCAGTCTGTAACTCACTCCCGGGTATCTGTTATTCTATCTATAAACCACCCGAACCCCTCAATTAGATTCCAGTCTGTAACTCACTCCCGGGTATCTGTTATTCTATATATAAACCACCCTGAACCCCTCGATTAGATTCCAGTCTGTAACTCACTCCTGGGTATCTGTTATTCTATATATAAACCACCCGAACCCCTCGATTAGATTCCAGTCTGTAACTAACCCCCGGGTATCTGTTATTCTATATATAAACCCCCCTGAACCCCTCGATTAGATTCCAGTCTGTAACTCACTCCCGGGTATCTGTTATTCTATATATAAACCCCCCTGAACCCCTCGATTAGATTCCAGTCTGTAACTCACTCCTGGGTATCTGTTATTCTATATATAAACCACCCCGAACCCCTCGATTAGATTCCAGTCTGTAACACACTCCCGGGTATCTGTTATTCTATATATAAACCCCCCTGAACCCCTCGATTAGATTCCAGTCTGTAACTCACTCCTGGGTATCTGTTATTCTATATATAAACCACCCGAACCCCTCAATTAGATTCCAGTCTGTAACTCACTCCCGGGTATCTGTTATTCTATATATAAACCCCCCTGAACCCCTTGATTAGATTCCAGTCTGTAACTCACACCCAGGTATCTGCTATTCTATATATAAACCCCCCTGAACCCCTCGATTAGATTCCAGTCTGTAACTCACTCCCGGGTATCTGTTATTCTATATATAAACCCCCCTGAACCCCTCGATTAGATTCCAGTCTGTAACTCACACCCGGGTATCTGTTATTCTATATATAAATCACCCTGAACCCCTCGATTCGATTCCAGTCTGTAACTCACTCCCGGGTATCTGTTATTCTATACATAAACCAACCGAACCCATCGATTAGATTCCAGTCTGTAACTCACTCCCGGGTATCTGTTGTTCTATATATAAACCCCCCCGAACCCCTCGATTAGATTCCAGTCTGTAACTCACTCCCAGGTATCTGTTATTCTATATATAAACCACCCGAACCCCTCGATTAGATTCCACTCTGTAACTCACTCCCAGGTATCTGTTATTCTATATATAAACCACCCGAACCCCTCGATTAGATTCCAGTCTGTAACTCACTCCCGGGTATCTGTTATTCTCAATATAAACCCCCCGATCCCCTCGATTAGATTCCAGTCTGTAACTCACTCCCGGGTATCTGTTATTCTCAACATAAACGCCCCGATCCCCTCGATTAGATTCCAGTCTGTAACTCACTCCCGGGTATCTGTTATTCTATATATAAACCACCCGAACCCCTCGATTAGATTCCAGTCTGTAACTCACTCCCGGGTATCTGTTATTCTATATATAAACCCCCCAAACCCCTCGATTAGATTCCAGTCTGTAACTCACTCCCGGGTATCTGTTATTCTATATATAAGCCACCCCGAACCCCTCGATTAGATTCCAGTCTGTAACTCACTCCCGGGTATCTGTTATTCTATATATAAACCACCCCAACCCCTCGATTAGATTCCAGTCTGTAACTCACTCCCGGGTATCTGTTATTCTATATATCAACCCCCCGATCCCCTCGATTAGATTCCAGTCTGTAACTCACTCCCGGGTATCTGTTATTCTATATATAAACCCCCCGATCCCCTCGATTAGATTCCAGCCTGTAACTCACTCCGTTTTGTGATGTAGGACACGCAGCAGCTAATTTGTGCACAGCAAGATCCCACTAACCAGCAATAACCCAGATCATCTGTTTTTTAATGATGTTGGTTTTGGAATAATATTGGCCCCATGGGGAACTACACCCACCCCCCCCCCCCCCCCCCCCGCACCCCACTGTTCTTCCAATCGCGGCCTTGGGATCTGTTACATCCACCTGAGAGGGGCAGACGGGGGCCTCGGTTTAACGTCTCATCCGAAAGACGGCACCTCCTACAGTGCAGCACTCCCTCAGTACTGGCACTGGGAGAGTCGGCCTGGATTATGGGGCTCGAGTCACTGGTGTGGGGGAACTCGAACCCACAGACAGATTCACTCACCCAAGCGAGCATAGACAGACACGTGCAAATGTACATGGGTGCATGATAGATGATCTTAGGGTGACCACACGTCACTGCTTCATGGGGACAGTCCTCCGATGAGGTATCGTGTCTCCCGCAGTGTCGCCAGTTCACAAAATCCATCCTCAAGTGAATACCTTAACTATTAACAGCCACACGTGTGCAAATCAGGAGTCATGTGACTCTGAGATACCCTGGGGCTGGCCCATAAAGTGGGCAGGCCTCCTGTGCAGGTGGTGGAGGGAGTGAATGTTGAAGGTGGTGGATGGGGTGCCAATCAAGCGGGCTGCTTTGTCCTGGATGTCGAGCTTCTTGAGTGTTGTTGGAGCTGCACCCACCCAGGCACGCGTAGAGCATTCCATCACACTCCTGACTTGTGCCTTGGTCACCATACACAAGCATGCAAATAGACACACACAGATTCACAAAGACGTGTCAAAACGGCAAGTTGAAAAAGACCAGCACCTTTGTGACCAGACCACTGGTTTATAAAATAACACTGAACATGTAACACAAACCTGGGGGCCAGGCGTTGGACAGAATCCCGCCTCATTGACAGAAAAACCATTGGCCCAATTCCTCAGTCTCGATTGCCTCGCAATTTTTCAAGGAGGTTCGGGGTTTCCTTGGCGTGACGTCAGGGAGCTTGGAAAGTCTCGATCACGGCCCTTAAACTGTTGGGCGTTGAATGAATGGGATTCAGGTAAGGGTAGGCAGCTGAGGTGGGGTTTTCTCGAGATCTGCTGACTATTTTGAGAGGGTGGGCCCAGTTTCTCTCAGAGGTGTTGTCAATCCCATCCCCCTCTGAGGGAAGTTAACGTTTCTGTTTAAAATGTCATCTTTTGCTGTTTTGAGCAGTTTCATTATCTTGAGCGTTTGCTTTCAACTGGATTGCTGCGATTCTTAGATGTGGACAAAACATGGTCGGGTTTAACAAGAGAAGGAGAAGGCAAAAGAGAAGGCCCACTATCACCACCTGCTGGAGCTGGGCTTTGGTGGGTCTGGTCAACGCGGCCAACATCCCAAGAAGTCCGCCAAGGCCCCGTTCCCCTGGTTGCTATGGGTAACAAACTCATCCCATTCTCCCAGTTGCTTCGGGTAAGGAACCCATCCGATCCCCCCAGGCCCCGTTCCCCACCACGGTTGCTATGGTGAATCAATCCATCCCATTCTCCCCGTTGCTGTGGGTAACAAAACCCTTCCCATTTTCCCAGGCCTGAATCCCCCGGTTGCTATGGATAACCAACCCATCCCATTATCTCAGGCCCCCATTTCTCCCAGTTGCTATGGGTAACCAATCCATCCCCATTCTCCCAGGTCCCATTCCCCATGTTATGCCAGTCAACCTCCGCCCTTTCTCACTAGCAATAAACCCATCTCGTTTAGCACAAACCGTACCTTTTTTAACAAGCGGACTGTCCACAAATGTCGAAGATGGAAACCGCAACGAAAGATGATTTCATTTTCAAGCAACAGTCCATTTTCTCCACGGATTCCCCCATGTGGCCAAGACATTAATTATCGAGATTTCCAATGAACTTTCAACATTAACAAAGATGACTTTGGACTTTAGAACCTGATCCTACCCCCTTGGTCTAGGCCTTGGCTTTAGGCCCTTTGTGGCCAATGGAAGCTCTGCTCCACCTCCCATCAGGCTCCAAAATCTTTCGGGTGGTGAATTTAAAAAAAACCCGGAGACTTCATCAATCCCCGAGGATAGTTGCAGTGGACAGCTTTTCCAAAGCATTTTAGACACATCTCTTTGGACAAAACAGTCTCAATCTGTCACTTCTTTAAATGAATCTAGACCCTCCCTCACACTATCTGAATGGGGAAGCTCCTGTGAAACGATTGATCAATTGGGGCGGGGGAACAATGATGGGTAAATATATGGCTTGATGTTCATGCCCAAGCTAAAATGGCCATTTCCATAAAAGCAACAACTTGCATTTATATGGCTCCTTTAACGTAGTAAAACGTCCCCAAAGCGTTTTACAGAAGCGTCATCAATTTGAGCCCGAGCCCCATCAGGATTTATTAGGGATCAAAAGCTCGGTCAGAGAGGTTGGTTTTAAGGAGCGTCTTAAAGGAGAGAGAGAGGGAATTCCAGAGATTAGGGCCCCCAGGCAGCTGAAGGCACGGCCGCCAATGGTGGAGCGATGGGAATCAGGGGATGGGCGAGAGGCCGGAATTGGAGGAGAGCAGAGATCTCGGAGGGTTGTAGGAGGGGGGTTACAGAGATAGGGAAGGGATGAGGCCATGGAGGGATTCGAAAACAAGTTTGAGAATTTGACGATGAGGGAGCTTGGAGACAAAGAGCGCTGATGTAAAAAATCAGTCCCGTATGTTATGAAGACTGCCAAGTGCTTTGATGAATAAGTCATCCTTAAATTAGTGTCTTTGGGTGCAAAGAGAAAAAGTACTGTCGGTCTTTCCCCCTCCCCCACCCCTCGGAGGAGCTGGGGGAGGGGGAGCTGAGTTGAGGCCGGCCTGCGTCACTTGCCGTAGGTGGGGTCATTCTCGGTGTCGCTGCCCTCCGACACAAACTCCTCGAAGGGCATGCACGCAAAGCAGAACCGTTTCATGTCTTTCCAGCATATCCGGCAGTACATGGCCCCGCACCCGACATTGGGGCAGTGGTAGGATGTCTCCGTCGGCCCCTCGCTGCAGACCACGCATCGCTTGCGGATAAACCGCCGCAGGCAGGGCAGGGCACGGTGGAGCCAGCCAGCGACCCCACGCAGATGCTGCAAGAAGGTAAAAGGCAGTCAAACAGAATTCAGCGGTCAACATGCACCAACCCCCAGGTAGACCCCGAGGCATCTTAAATAACCCCAACTCCGTGCCTTAGCAAATACTTCCTGTCTGACCCGGCCATAAAACAACACTTTGTCCAATCCACCTTAATCCAGGGGTTCGGGTGGGTTTATATATAGAATAACAGATACCCGGGAGTGAGTTACAGACTGGAATCTAATCGAGGGGTTCGGGGGGTTTATATATAGAATAACAGATACCCGGGAGTGAGTTACAGACTGGAATCTAATCGAGGGGTTCGGGTGGTTTATATATAGAATAACAGATACCCAGGAGTGAGTTACAGACTGGAATCTAATCGAGGGGTTCGGGGGGTTTATATATAGAATAACAGATACCCGGGAGTGAGTTACAGACTGGAATCTAATCGAGGGGTTCGGGGGGTTTATATATAGAATAACAGATACCCGTGAGTGAGTTACAGGCTGGAATCTAATCGAGGGGTTCGGGTGGTTTATATATAGAATAACAGATACCCGGGAGTGAGTTACAGGCTGGAATCTAATCGAGGGGTTCGGGTGGTTTATATATAGAATAACAGATACCCGGGAGTGAGTTACAGACTAGAATCTAATAGAGGGGTTCGGGTGGTTTATATATAGAATAACAGATACCCGGGAGTGAGTTACAGGCTGGAATCTAATCGAGGGGTTCGGGTGGTTTATATATAGAATAACAGATACCCGGGAGTGAGTTACAGACTAGAATCTAATAGAGGGGTTCGGGTGGTTTATATATAGAATAACAGATACCCGGGAGTGAGTTACAGGCTGGAATCTAATCGAGGGATTCGGGTGGTTTATATATAGAATAACAGATACCCGGGAGTGAGTTACAGGCTGGAATCTAATCGAGGGGTTCGGGTGGTTTATATATAGAATAACAGATACCCGGGAGTGAGTTACAGACTGGATTCTAATCGAGATGTTCGGGTGGTTTATATATAGAATAACAGATACCTGGTAGTGAGTTACAGGCTGGAATCTAATCGAGGGGTTCGGGTGGTTTATATATAGAATAACAGATACCCGGGAGTGAGTTACAGACTGGAATCTAATCGAGGGGTTCGGGGGGTTTATATATAGAATAACAGATACCCAGGAGTGAGTTCCAGACTGGAATCTAATCGAGGGGTTCGGGTGGTTTATATATAGAATAACAGATACCCAGGAGTGAGTTACAGACTGGAATCTAATCGAGGGGTTCGGGTGGTTTATATATAGAATAACAGATACCCGGGAGTGAGTTACAGACTGGAATCTAATCGAGGGGTTCGGGTGGTTTATATATAGAATAACAGATATCCGGGAGTGAGTTACAGACTGGAATCTAATCGAGGGGTTCAGTCGGGTTCATATATAGAATAACAGATACCCGGGAGTGAGTTACAGACTGGAATCTAATCGAGGGGTTCGGGGGGTTTATATATAGAATAACAGATACCCGGGAGTGAGTTACAGACTGGAATCTAATCGAGGGGTTCGGGTGGTTTATATATAGAATAACAGATACCCGGGAGTGAGTTACAGACTGGAATCTAATCGAGGGGTTCGGGTGGTTTATATATAGAATAACAGATACCCGGGAGTGAGTTACAGACTGGAAACTAATCGAGGGGTTCGGGTGGTTTATATATAGAATAACAGATACCCGGGAGTTAGTTACAGACTGGAATCTAATCGAGGAGTTCGTGGGAGTGAGATATCGAATAACGGGGAGTGAGGTGGAGTCTCCTGCCTGCGGAGAGGTGTATAACTGCAGAGGGTTAACCAGCGGAAAACGTACCCGGAGCTTATTCGTGCGTGCTTGGATCAGGATTTTCTTGCGCTGTGTCTCCGCGTACGATATCCGCCTGCGCAGGTAGTCGTTGTACAGGAACAGCACCCGTTTCTTCTCCCGCTGTTAAACCAGAGCAGACAGTCAATCAGGTCCCACGGGCAGTGATGCATGCATTTCTCCCTTCAAATATTTATCCAATTCCCCCTTTTTGAAAGTTACTATTGAATCTGCTTCCACCGCCCTTTCAGGCAGCGCGTTCCAGATCACAACAACTCACTGTGTTAAATAAAAATTCTCCTCTCTTTTTGTTCCTGGGACATGGGTGTCGTTGGCCAGGCTGCCATTTATTGCCCCTTGAGAAGGTGGTGGTGAGCTGCCTTCTTGAACCGCTGCAGTCCATGTGGGGTAGGTACACCCACAGTGCTGTTCGGGAGGGAGTTCCAGGATTTTGACCCAGCGACAGTGAGGGAACGGCTGATTTATTTCCAAGTCAGGAGTCCTCCAGTCCTTCTGGAGGAGACAAAGTTCCCCAGTTGCGGAAAGGGTCTGCTGGCAGTGCGAGAGGACAGATCAGCCTTGGTGCTGGGTGCAGGAGTCTTATGTGGACAATGAAGGCCCTTACCAATCCTTCCCATACCAGGAAACTTCAGCACCATCCAGGAGTCAATCAGTGCAACAGTGCGCGAATACAGAGAGCACAGGGTGAACGGGACTTTGCGCACGTTAGTTACGGGCCAGCTGAAGTTTATGGAGATAAATGCGTCATTCTTTCTTTGAAAAGGGGGAGGCTGATCTAGCAGGACGTTGGCACATTTCGCAGAGCAGAAGGGGCCCTTACCTTCGGGAAACAGAAGGATGCTATAACCCTGCGTAATCGGTAGCTGAAGACTTGAAGAAAGCAGAATAGAATCATCCCAGCTATCGGTAATATGGTGAGGAACATGGCCTGTTTCGATATCTTGTGGGGTTGAGGAAGACAGTCTGAAACACACGCACACACACACACACAAAGAATGTAATATTCATTCACACTTCAATTGGCAGTACAGTGAGGTCTGATTAAGGTCATGCCCCCTGTTGTCCCAGACCAATTCCAATGATTAATCCCGGTTCCCCGATTGGGCTTTGATGGGAGAGTTAGGGGACTAGAGGGGTGGTCTTCGATGGGAGAGTTAGGGGACTAGAGGGATGGTCTTCGATGGGAGAGTTAGGGGACTAGAGGGATGGTCTTCGATGGGAGAGTTAGGGGACTAGAGGGATGGTCTTCGATGGGAGAGTTAGGGGACTAGAGGGATGGTCTTCGATGGGAGAGTTAGGGGACTAGAGGGATGGTCTTCAATGGGAGAGTTAGGGGACTAGAGGGATGGTCTTCGATGGGAGAGTTAGGGGACTAGAGGGATAGTCTTCGATGGGAGAATTAGGGGACTAGAGGGATGGTCTTCGATGGGAGAGTTAGGGGACTAGAGGGATGGTCTTCGATGGGAGAGTTAGGGGACTAGAGGGATGGTCTTCAATGGGAGAGTTAGGGGACTAGAGGGATGGTCTTCGATGGGAGAGTTAGGGGACTAGAGGGATAGTCTTCGATGGGAGGGTTAGGGGACTAGAGGGATGGTCTTCGATGGGAGAGTTAGGGGACTATAGGGATGATCTTTGATGGGAGAGTTAGGGGACTAGAGGGATGGTCTTCGATGGGAGGGTTAGGGGACTAGAGGGATGGTCTTCGATGTGAGAGTTAGGGGACTACAGGGATGGTCTTCGATGAGAGAGTTAGGGGACTAGAGGGATTGTCTTCAATGGGAGAGTTAGGGGACTAGAAGGATGGTCTTTGATGAGAGAGTTAGGGGACTAGAGGGATGGTCTTCGATGGGAGAGTTAGGGGACTAGAGGGATGGTCTTCGATGAGAGAGTTAGGGGACTAGAGGGATTGTCTTCAATGGGAGAGTTAGGGGACTAGAGGTATGGTCTTTGATGTGAGAGTTAGGGGACTAGAGGGATGGTCTTCGATGTGAGAGTTAGGGGACTAGAAGGATGGTCTTTGATGAGAGAGTTAGGGGACTAGAGGGATGGTCTTCGATGGGAGAGTTAGGGGACTAGAGGTATGGTCTTTGATGGGAGAGTTAGGGGACGAGAGGGATGGGCTTCAATGAGAGAGTTAGGGGACTAGAGGGATGGTCTTCGATGGGAGGATTAGGGGATAGAGGGATGGTTTTCAATGGGAGAGTTAGGGGACTAGAGAGATGGTCTTCGATGGAAGAGTTAGGGGACTAGAGGGATGGTCTTCGATGGGAGGATTAGGGGATAGAGGGATGGTCTTCAATGGGAGGATTAGGGGATAGAGGGATGGTTTTCGATGGGAGAGTTAGGGGACTGGAGGGATGGTCTTCGATGGGTGGGTTAGGAGACTAGACGGATGGTCTTCGATGAGAGTGTTAGGGGACATCAGGGATGGTCTTCGATGGGAGGGTTAGGGGACTACAGCGATGGTCTTCGATGGGAGAGTTAGGGGATAGAGGGATGGAGGGATGGTCTTCGATGAGTGAGTTAGGGGACTAGAGGGACGGTCTTCGATGGGTGAGACGTTAAACTGAGTCCCCTTCTGGATCTCTCAGGTGGACATAAAAGTTCTAGTTGCACTATTTGGGAGAAGAGTGGGGGGGGGGAGTAGGTGGGGTGGCTGGAGTTCTCCCCAGTGTCCTTCAGCCATTATTTATCCCTCAACCAACATCGCTGAAAAACAGATGATCTGGGTCAATAGAATCATCGAATCATAGGGTTGTGATCACATTGCTGTTTGTGGGATCTTGCTGTGCGCTGATTGGACCCTGCATTTCCTACGTTACAGCAGCGACTACACTTCAACAGCATTTCATCAGCTGTGAAGCGCTTTTGGACGCGCTGAGCTGGTGAAAGGTGCTCGAGAAATGCACGTCCTTCCTGACTATTTTATTGATGGTGGGCTGGCCATTGGTGTGACGCACTTTCCAAATCTCACTTCCCCCGCAAACAAGGACCTCAAAAGAATGGAACTCCTTACCTCCCTCAAACTCCCTGATTCATCTCACCTCTCCTTGTCCCTCTCAATCTTGCTTAGGTACACTACGAGGGTGCCTCAGCTGCTGCTACAACCCCCACGGTCCCAAGCGCTCACACTGCGGTCAAGCCACCCCGACTTACGCAAATTATTGGATTCCATCTTCACGTCGAGCGTGGTGTTAAAGGCGGAGACAGCTTTGCGAATTAGATTGGCCAGAATGGACGTGCCTCCAACCTTGATCTCGAGGTGATGGCTCTCTGTACAAATCATAGGAACATACATAGGGACAATAGGGATGGTAGAAATAAAAGGAATATAGGAACATCGGGACAGGAGGAGGCCATTCAGCCCCTCGAGCTTGTTGCCCCATTCAATGAGATCATGGCTGATCTGTATATTAACTCCATCTTCATCTCATGGTTCCGTCTTAATCCCCTTACACAAGGACACAAGGTCACTTGCTGTACCTGCAACGAACTCTTTGCGATTTATGCACCAAGCCACCCAGATCCCTCTGTACCGTAGAGTTCTACAATCACTCTCCATTCAAATCATATCCTGCTTTTCTATTATTCCCACCAAAGTGGACAAGTTCACATTATCCCGCATTCTACTCCATCTGCCAAATTTTTGCCCACTCGCTAAACCTACCTAAATCCCTTTGAACACTCTTTATATCCTCTTGACAGCTTACTTTCCTACCCATCTTTGTGTCATCTGCATATTTAGCTACTGTACATTCGGTCCCTTAATTCAAATCACTGTTATCATATAAATTATAAATAGTTGAGGCCCCAGCACTCCACTAGTTACAGCTTGCCAAACCGAAAATGCCCCATTTACCCCGACTCCCTGCTTCCTGTTAGCTAACCAATCCTCTATCCATGCTAATATGTTACCCCCTACACCATGAGCTCTTATTTTGTGTAGTAACCTTTAATGTGGAACCTTATCGAATGCCTTTTGGAAATCCAAATATACTACATCTACTGGTTCCCCTTTATCCACATTGCTGGTTACTTCCTCAAAGAACTCTAATAAATTAGTCAAACATTATTTCCCTTTCACAAAACCATGTTGACCTCCAGCCTTGACAGCTTTTTTGGGGGAGCGAGTTCCAGATTTCCCACTCCCCTTTGTGTGAAGAAGTGCTTCCTGACATCACCCCCTGAACGGCCTGGCTCCAATTTTAAGGTTCTGCCCCCTTGTTCTGGACTCCCCCTCCCCCCACCAGAGGAAATAGTTTCTCTCTATCGACCCAATCGAATCCTTTAATGCAAAAGGGACAGTGGCAGAACTGAGTGGTTATAATTATCAGGTAAAACTGAATAGACTGGGGATTTTATCTCTAGAGTAGAGAAGGCTGAGGGGTGACCTGATTGAGGGCTTTAAAATGACGAAAGGGTTTCGATAGGGTAGACGTAGAGAAGATGTTTCCACTTGTGGGGGCGAGACCAGAACTAGGGGGTCATCAATAGAAGACAGTCACTAATAAATCCAATGGGGAATTCAGGAGAAACCTCTTTGCCTGGAGAGTGGTGAGAATGTGGAACTCGCTACCACAGGGAGTGGTTGAGGGGAATCACAGAGATACATTTAAGGGGTAGCTGTATTCCGAAGCCATTCAGCCCATCATGTCCATTCTAGCTCTCTGCGAGAGCAACTCCTCCAGTCCTGCTCTCTGCCTTTTCCCCGAAGCCCTGCAAATTGTTTCTCTTCCGATAATTATCCAATTCCCTTTTGAAGGCCTCGATTTGAACCTGCCTCCACCGCGCTCTCAGGCAGCCCATTCCAGATCCTAACCACTCGCTGCGGAAAAAGGTTTTCCCTCGTCTCGCCGTTGGTCCTTTTGCCAATCACCTTAAATCGGTGCCCACTGGTTCTCCACCCTTCCGCCAGTGGGAACGGTTTCTCTCTATCTACTCTGTCCAGAGCCCTCATGATTTTGAAGGCCTCGATCAAATCTCCTCTCAACTTTCTCTTCTCCAAGGAGAACAGCCCCAGCTTCTCCCAATCTACCCACGTAACTGAAGTTCCTCATCCCTGGAACCATTCTTGTGAACCTTGTCTGCACTCTCTTTAATGCCTTAACATCCTTCCGAAAGTGTGGGTGTCCGGAACTGGACTCTAGTTGAGGCCCTGCCAGTGTTTTATACAGGTTTATCATAACTTCCTTGTTTTTGTACACTGGGCCCCTATTTATAAATTTATACATTATTAATTACCACAAAAAGCAGATGATCTGGGTCATTATCACATCGCTATTTGTGGGATCTTGCTGTGCACAAATTGGCTACAGGGTTTCCACCATTACACCAGTGACCGCACTTCAAAACAAGTCCGCATCACAGACTCACCACTGAAGTTGTACTCCAGATAACTGTGTCGTTTGATAATGTCCAACATTGTGAAGAGCAGCCAGTCCAAGACAAAAAGGCCTATGATTACCAGGATTAGCGTTGCGTACTGTACCAGCTCGATCACCTGAAGGATGCACAAGGGTGAAAGCTTTAGCCCACAGTGCCTGGCTATGTCGGTCTGCCTTTTTGGCTCGGTGGTTAGCAGGCCGGCCTCTGAGTCAGCCAGGCTGTAAGTTCAAATCCCACCCCAGAGAGTAGAGCCAAAACTTAGGCCAACTCTCCTGTTGTAAGCACTGCCCTGTCAGAGGGTCAGTACTGAGGGAGCACTGCACTGTCAGAGGGTCAGTACTGGGGGAGTGCCGCACTGTCGGAGGGTCAGTACTGAGGGAGCACTGCACTGTCGGAGGGTCAGTACTGAGGGAGTGCTGCACTGTCGGAGGGTCAGTACTGAGGGAGTGCTGCACTGTCGGAGGATCAGTACTGAGGGAGTGCTGCACTGTCGGAGGATCAGTACTGAGGGAGTGCTGCACTATCGGAGGGTCAGTACTGAGGGAGTGCTCACTGTCGGAGGGTCAGTACTGAGGGAGTGCCGCACTGTCGGAGGGTCAGTACTGAGGGAGTGCCGCACTTTCGGAGGGTCAGTACTGAGGGAGTGCTGCACTGTCGGAGAATCAGTACTGAGGGAGTGCCGCATTGTCGGAGGGTCAGTACTGAGAGAGTGCTGCACTGTCGGAAAATCAGTACTGAGGGAGTGCCGCATTGTCAGAGGGTCAGTACTGAGGGAGTGCCGCACTTTCGGAGGGTCAGTACTGAGGGAGTGCTTCAGTGTCAGAGGGGCAGTACTGAGAGTGCCGCACTGTCGGAGGATCAGTACTGAGGGAGTGCTGCACTGTCGGAGGGTCAGTACTGAGGGAGTGCTGCAGTGTCAGAGGATCAGTACTGAGGGAGTGCTGTACTGTCGGAGGGTCAGTATTGAGGGAGTGCTGCAATGTCGGAGGGTCAGTACTGAGGGAGTGCTGCACTGTCGGAGGGTCAGTACTGAGGGAGTGCTGCAGTGTCAGAGGATCAGTACTGAGGGAGTGCTGCACTGTCGGAGGGTCAGTACTGAGGGAGTGCTGCAGTGTCAGAGGATCAGTACTGAGGGAGCGCCGCACTGTCGAGGGTCAGTACTGAGGGAGTGCTGCACGGTCGGATGGTCAGTACTGAGGGAGTGCTGCACTGTCGAGGGATCAGTACTGAGGGAGTGCTGCACTGTCGGAGGGTCAGTACTGAGGGAGCGCCGCACTGTCGGAGGATCAGTACTGAGGGAGTGCTGCACTGTCGGAGGATCAGTACTGAGGGAGTGCTGCACTGTCGGAGGGTCAGTACTGAGGGAGTGCTGCACTGTCGGAGGGTCAGTACTGAGGGAGTGCTGCACTGTCGGAGGGTCAGTACTGAGGGAGTGCTGCAGTGTCAGAGGATCAGTACTGAGGGAGTGCTGCACTGTCGGAGGGTCAGTACTGAGGGAGTGCTGCAGTGTCAGAGGATCAGTACTGAGGGAGTGCTGCACTGTCGGAGGGTCAGTACTGAGGGAGTGCTGCAGTGTCAGAGGGTCAGTACTGAGGGAGCGCCGCACTGTCGGAGGGTCAGTACTGAGGGAGTGCTGCACTGTCGGAGGGTCAGTACTGAGGGAGTGCCGTACTGTCGAATGGGCAGTACTGAGGGAGTGCCGCACTGTCGGAGGGTCAGTACTGAGGGAGTGCTTCAGTGTCAGAGGGGCAGTACTGAGAGTGCCGCACTGTCGGAGGGTCAGTACTGAGGGAGTGCTGCACTGTCGGAGGGTCAGTACTGAGGGAGTGCTGCAGTGTCAGAGGATCAGTACTGAGGGAGTGCTGTACTGTCGGAGGGTCAGTATTGAGGGAGTGCTGCACTGTCGGAGGGTCAGTACTGAGGGAGTGCTGCACTGTCGGAGGGTCAGTACTGAGGGAGTGCTGCAGTGTCAGAGGATCAGTACTGAGGGAGTGCTGCAGTGTCAGAGGGTCAGTACTGAGGGAGCGCCGCACTGTCGGAGGGTCAGTACTGAGGGAGTGCTGCACTGTCGGAGAGTCAGTACTGAGGGAGTGCTGCACTGTCGGAGGATCAGTACTGAGGGAGTGCTGCACTGTCGGATGTTCAGTACTGAGGGAGCGCCGCACTGTCGGAGGATCAGTACTGAGGGAGTGCTGCACTGTCGGAGGGTCAGTATTGAGGGAGTGCTGCACTGTCGGAGGGTCAGTACTGAGGGAGTGCTGCACTGTCGGAGGGTCAGTACTGAGGGAGTGCTGCAGTGTCAGAGGATCAGTACTGAGGGAGCGCCGCACTGTCGGAGGGTCAGTACTGAGGGAGTGCTGCAGTGTCAGAGGATCAGTACTGAGGGAGCGCCGCACTGTCGGAGGGTCAGTACTGAGGGAGTGCTGCAGTGTCAGAGGATCAGTACTGAGGGAGCGCTGCACTGTCGGAGGGTCGGTACTGAGGGAGTGCTGCAGTGTCAGAGGATCAGTACTGAGGGAGCGCCGCACTGTCGGAGGGTCAGTACTGAGGGAGTGCTGCATTGTCAGAGGATCAGGACTGAGGGAGCGCCGCACTGTCGGAGGGTCAGTCGAAGCAAAGGGAAAATATTCCAGTTACGGTTTTGGGTTTGGGGGCAGGCATTGATTTATCCAGGAACACCACAGCAGGGAAGATGCTTGCTGCTGCCCACACTTACCAGGGTCTTCATTTCTACTGCGTGGATCTGGAAGTGCCAGGGAAATATGACATCAGGCCTTTCTGCTTTCTTCAGTGGCAGAATATATCTCCTCTCCTGGGGCAGGAACGAAGGTTAACACAGTAAATGGGAGCCTAACTCCACGTTTTCTCTCATGCTCCTGGATGGCATGGCTCCCTTCCCCTCCCCCGCCACAGCAATACCCAAAACAAAAAGGGACCCACAGTGGACTGAAACCAACATACGCCAACAGTTACAACCAGCTGGGTATTGTGGGGCTGCCCACCAGGTACCGGGACCCCGCAGTTTTGTTTTCCTGGGCACTGGATGCCCCTGTAAAGTGCCCAATCAAAAGATGAGGGGCGATTCTTCGATCTTCATGAACCCTGAACTCCCTAAGCACCGCACCCCCGTAAATGTTGGGCCAGTTTTTTTTTTTCCCAACAGGGCCATCAAGAGGACACTGAAAGAACGAGCCTGGCAACAACGTCGACTGGTTGTCACATGACTCACGTTACAAATAGAACAGAAACCCTGGTAACGTGGGAGATGTGGGCAGAGAAACTCAGTCACGCGCCCCTTGATTGGACAAGCCCAGGGAGCAGCAGAGTGAACCCGAGAGGGCAGAAACCTCACAAGCTTTTGGTTGTCGTGTCTGTGTGTTTTACCTCGTGGTGTGAGCGGCTGATAAAGTTAGCCTGCTGCTGAAGAAGTGAAGGAAGGAGAGAAGGCCACAACCCAGCTCGTTTTCCAGCATCTCTAAAAGACCCTCAGAAGGCCACTCTGTCAATTCATCAACGTCTCCTGACTTTGAAGAAAGCCTGCTAAATTAGTTCTCAACGGAGCCTGAAAAGAACTGTTCTAAAAACTCCCAGTGATCTGTCTGCGTGTACTCGGAGGCTAGACTGTATGCCAGTCTTACAACAACATATCTCATCCACTGTTTTCATCAAAAATGAGCAAGTAATCAGCCCAAGCATTTTTTTTTGTCTGTAACAGAGCTCTGAATTTTTAAAAATCCCTTTTATTTTTCTGGTTAACCAGTGTATGTGTGTGTGTGTGTGAGTGTGAGGGGCGAAGATAAAAAGGGGACTTTTAATATTTCAATCTGGTTAAGACTTGTTCTATAATAAACTGATAATGTTATGGTTCATTAAACAAACCTGGTTAGTGTGTTTTATTCTGGGAAAAATAGAGTATCTGATTAACCGTGGGAAAGTTTAAATATATGTTGTGACCTGTGGAGAAGTGGGGCTAGAATAAACAGTGCACTCCTCCCTCCTCAGTCGTAGCATATCAAACCGGGGAGGTGGTGGTGTAGTGGTATTGTCACTGGACATGGTATTGCTCTGGGGACATGGGTTCAAATCCCACCACAGCAGAAAATGGAATTTGAATTCAATTAATAAATCTGGAATTAAAAGCTAGTCTAATGATGGCCTTGAAACCAATGTCGATTGTTGTAAAAACCCATCTGGTTCACTAATGTCTTTTAGGGAAGGAAATCTGCTGTCCTTACCTGGTCTGGCCGACATGTGACACCAGACCCACAACAATGTGGTTAACTCTTACATGCCCTCTGAAATGGCCGAGCAAGCCACTCAGTTGTATCTAACCATAACGAAGTCAATAAAAAGGAATGAAACCGGACGGACCACCCAGCATTGACCTAGGCACCGGAAATGACAACGGCAAACCCAGCCCTGTCGATCCTGCAAAGTCCTCCTTACTAACATCTGGGGGCTTGTGCCAAAGTTGGGAGAGCTGTCCCACAGACGAGTCAAGCAACAGCCTGACATAGCCATACTCACGGAATCATACCTTACAGACAATGTCCCAGACACTGCCATCACCATCCCCGGGTATGTCCTGTCCCACCGGCAGGACAGACCCACCAGAGGTGGTGGCACAGTGGTATAGAGTCGGGAGGGAGTTGCCCTGGGAGTCCTCAATATCGACTCCGGACCCAATGAAGTCTCATGGCACCAAATCAAACATGGGAAAGGTAACCTCCTACTGATTACCACCTACCGCCCTCCCTCAGCTGATGAGTCAGTACTCCACCATGTTGAACAGCACTTGGAGGAAGCACTGAGGGTGGCGAGGGCACAAAATATACTCTGGGTGGGGGACTTCAATGTCCATCACCAAGAGTGGCTCGGTAGCACCACTACTGACCGAGCTGGCCGAGTCCTAAAGGACATAGCTGCTAGACTGGGTCTGCGGCAGGTGGTGGGGGAACCAACACGAGGGAAGAACATACTTGACCTCATCGTCACCAATCTGCCTGCCGCAGATGCATCTGTCCATGACAGCATTGGTAGGAGTGACCACCGCACAGTCCTTGTGGAGACAAAGTCCCGCCTTCACATTGAGGATACCGTCCATCGTGTTGTGTGGCACTACCACCGTGCTAAATGGGATAGATTTCAAACAGATCTAGCAATGTAAAACTGGGCATCCATGAGGCGCTGTGGGCCATCAGCAGCAGCAGAATTGTACTCAACCACAATCTGTAACCTCATGGCCCGGCATACCCCCCACTCTACCATTACCATCAAGCCAGGAGATCAACCCTGGTTCAATGAAGAGTGCAGGAGGGCATGCCAGGAGCAGCACCAGGCATACCTCAAAATGAGGTGTCAATCTGGTGAAGCTACAACACAGGACTATCTGTTTGCCAAACTGTGTAAGCAGCATGCGATAGACAGAGCTAAGCGATCCCATAACCAACAGATCAGATCTAAGCTCTGCAGTCCTGCACATCCAGCCGTGAATGGTGGTGGACAATTAAACAACTCACTGGAGGAGGTGGCTCCACAAATACCTCCATCCTCAATGATGGGGGAGCCCAGCACATCAGTGCGAAAGATCAGGCTGAAGCATTTGCAACAATCTTCAGCCAGAAGTGCCGAGTTGATGATCCATCTCTGCCTCCTCCTGAAGTCCCCAGCATCACAGATGCCAGACTTCAGCCAATTCGATTCACTCTGTGTGATATCAAGAAACGACTGAAGGCACTGGATACTGCAAAGGCTATGGGTCCTGACAATACTCCGGCAATAGTACTGAAGACCTGTGCTCCAGAACTTGCCACGCCCCTAGCCAAGCTGTTCTAGTACAGCGACAGCACTGGGATCCACCCTGCAAAGTGGAAAATTGCCCAGGTATGTCCTGTACACAAAAAGCAGGACAAGTCCAACCCGGCCAATTACCGCCCCATCAGCCTACTCTCAATCATCAGTAAAGTGATGGAAGGTGTCATCAACAGTGCCATCAAGCAGCACTTGCTTAGCAATAACCTGCTCAGTGACGCTCAGTTTGGGTTCCGCCGGGGCCACTCAGCTCCTGACCTCATTACAGCCGTGGTTCAAACATGGACAAAAGAGCTGAACTCAAGAGGTGAGGTGAGAGTGACTGCCCTTGACATCAAGGCAGCATTTGACTGAGTATGACATCAAAGAGCCCTAGCAAAACTGGAGTCAATGGGAATCGAGGGAAACCCAACACTGGCTGGAGTCATACCTAGTGCAAAGGAAGATGGTTGTGGTTGTTGGAGGTCAATCATCTCAGTCCCAGGACTTCACTGCAGGAGTTCCTCAGGGTAGTGTCCTAGGCCCAACCAGCTTCAGCTGCTTCATCAATGACCTTCCTTCAATCATAAGGTCAGAAGTGGGGATGTTCGCTGATGATTGCACAATGTTCAGCACCATTCACAACTCCTCAGATACTGAAGCAGTCCATGTAGAAATGCAGCAAGACTTGGACAATATCCAGGCTTGGGCTGATAAGTGGCAAGTAACATTCGTACCACACAAGTGCCAGGCAATGGCCATCTCCAACAAGAGAGAATCTAACCATCTCCCCTTGACATTCAACGGCATTACCATTGCTGAATCCCCCACTATCAACATCCTAGGGGCTACCATTGACCAGAAACTGCACAGGAGTAGCCATATAAATACCGTGGCTACAAGAGCAGGTCAGAGGCTGGGAATCCTGCGGCGAGTAACTCACCTCCTGACTCCCCAAAGCCTGTCCACCATCTACAAGGCACAAGTCAGGAGTGTGATGGAATACTCTCCACTTGCCTGGATGGTTGCAGCTCCAACAACACTCAGGAAGCTCGACACCATCCAGGACAAAGCAGCCCACTTGATTGGCACCCCATCCACAAACATTCACTCCCTCCACCACCGACGCACAGTGACAGCAGTGTGTACCATCTACAAGATGCACTGCAGCAACGCACCAAGGTTCCTTCGACAGCACCTTCCAAACCCGTGACTGCTACCAACTAGAAGGACAAGGGCAGCAAATAAATCGGAACACCACCACCTGCAAGTTCCCATCCAATCCACACACCATTCTGACTTGGAACTATATCGGCCGTTCCTTCACTGTCGCTGGGTCAAAATCCTGGAACTCCCTTCCTAACAGCACTGTGGGTGTACCTACCCCACACGGAATGCAGCGGTTCAAGAAGGCAGCTCACCACCACCTTCTCAAGGGGCAATTAGGGATGGGGCAATAAATGCTGGCCTGGCCAGCGACGCCCACATCCCCTGAATAAATAAAAGAAAACACGTGTATCACTCACCACCTTCCTCCGCCTTGCATCAATCTGCCGAAAGTAAGTGCTGACGTAAATGTTGTCATGACGAATGTCCCGGTTGTACTTTAGTGTGTACAAAAAGGAACTGAGCATAGAGAGAGAGAGAGAGTCCGATTATAGCCGCTGCTGTGTTAAATAAAATGGTGTTTTTTTCCCCCATCATCCTCTTTGTTGACCCCTAACTAAAACGTTAGAGATTGGGGAAAGCGGGGTTGCTGCTTGACCAGGTGGGGCGGTTGGAGGTCGGAGGTCATGTGGTTTAACCTCCAACAATGTGCCCACCCAGAGTCGGCAATCTCCCGGGAGAGGGGGGCGGGTGGGGGAAACCCAGAACCAACCAGGATAACCCCCGGGGGGGAAAATCCTCTCCGACCCCCTCAGGGGATGGAAAACAGTCCTGGAGATCAGACAGACTGGAGGCGGAATGCGGAAGGGTTGGCTTACACTCAAAGCATATATGGGACCAACAACATAGGAACACGAGGGAGCCATTCGGCCCCTCAAGGCTGTCCCCCCCCCCCCCCCCCCCACCATTCAATCGGCAGATCTGTGTCTTGACTCCATCTCCCCGCCTTGGTTCCGCCTTAATCCCCTTAACCCAACATAAATCTATCAATCTCAGTTTGGAAATTTGCCCCCCCCCCCTCCCCCCCGGCCTCGACAGCTTTTCGAGGGGAGAGAGTTCCAGATTCCCACTCCCCTTTGTGTGAAGAAGTGCTTCCTGACATCACCCCCTGAACGGCCTGGCTCCAATGTTAAGGTTCTGCCCCCTTGTTCTGGACTCCCCTCCCCCCAACCAGAGGAAATAGTTTCTCTCTATTGTCCGATGGAGCCCTCAACTATGAACAAACTGACTGTACAAAGAGAGACGTGGTATCTGACTCACGTGATGAAGATAATAAGGAAGGTGAAGGATGCCAGTAGTTTAAATATCAGCACAACATTTTCCAGGACAGTCCGTTTCTTCAGTAGCTCCTCCCGCACTGTCTCGGTGATCTCTGCCTTTGTAATGTTGGCTCCGATTACGGATTCCTGCTCCATTTTCTAGACAAATGAGGAAGGGAAAAGGCAGCTGAGTTAACATTCTTCCACCGAGTTTCGTCACTCTTCTGATTGCGCCTCGGTGAATCGCATCGGGGCGGTTCCCCTACGTTCAAGGCGATATATAAATGCAGGCTTCTGTCTGGTGCCAGCCGTGACTGACTGGGTCGCTGTCTCTTGCCTCAGAGTCAGAAAGTTGGGGGTTCGAGTCCCCGCTCCAGAAACTTCAGCCCATAATCCAGGCCGACACTGTCGGGACTGAGGGAGTGCTGCACTGTCGGAGGTACCGTCATTCGGATGAGACCTTAAACTGAGACCCCCATTCTTTCCTCTCAGGTGAGTGTGAAAAAACATCCCAGGGCGCATAAGGAGATTTTTTTTTCCTTCATTCTTTCACGGGATGCGGGTGTCACTGGCACGCCCAGCATTTGTCGCCCGTCCCTAATTGCCCTTGACAAATGTGCCACACGAACATGCTCTTAGAAGGGGATCATCAGAAACAGCAGCAGGAGGAGGCCATTCGGCCCTTCGAGCCTGCTCTGCCATTCAATACGATCATAGCTGATCTCCTAACTCAACTGCACTTCCCTCCCCATAACCCCTGTCTCCCTTGCCCTGACAACCAAACCACCAAGCAACAAGCTGCTTGTGGCTCAGGAAGGTGGCCCACCACCTGCAAGTTCCCCTCCAAGTCACACACCGTCCCGACTTGGAACTATATCAGCCGTTGCCTCACTGATGCTGGGTCAAAATCCTGGAACTCCCTTCCTAACAGCACTGTGGGTGTACCTACGCCCCAAGGACTGCAGCGGTTCAAGAAGGCAGCTCACCACCACCTTCTCAAGGGGCAATTCGGGATGGGCAATAGCCACTGGAATGAATGAATGCAACTGGCAATGGAAGTGGGCAGTGGGCGCTCACGATGGTCCACTACTCGTTGACCACCATCTCCCCCCCTCCCTCCCAGAAGGAAGCATAACCATCATCGCTCTGATACCTACACTGACAGCCATTTCCGCGGTGAAGTCTTGATTTAGGTTGTCCACTGAGCCGTTGACCTTGTCGTAGAGTTGGCCAAAGTTGGAGTCAACCGGGATCCGGTCCTTGCACCAAGGGGTCATCACTGCAACAGGAAGGTTCACACAACTGAACACCATCAACGTAAAGCTCCCTCTACACTGTCCCCATCAAACACTCCCAGGACGGAACTGCTCATCGGACCCAGGCCCCGAAACCCTCCTCGGGAGCCGGTCCCGCACAACCCGAGCCGCCTCTCGGAAATGCCCTCCGTGCCATTCCAATCGGCGCGGAGGGGTTTCCTGTACGGGCTGCTCCTGCACACTCTCCACTTCCTCGCCCTCGTCAGCCGGCCGGACACGCCCTGGCGGTCCGCGTTGCCATCTGGCGGCGAGGGGAAACCCCGATGGAGGTCTCTCTACGCAGGAGTCTTCCCCCTTTACATCGGGGACCTGGGATGGAGGGTGCTGCACAGAGCAGTCCCGTGCAATAGGCTTTTAAGTAGGTTCACGGACTCCCAGGCCGCCTGTACTTTCTGCGGCCTGGACGAGTCCGTGTTCCACTTTTGTACGGAGTGTGCCAGGTTGCAGCCCCTATTTGAGTATCTGAAGGGGCTGCTCCTCAAATTCTGGCTGCACCTCAGTCCCACGCTCCTGATCTTTGGGCACCCGGTGCGGAGGGGCTTGGGCTGGGAGGAGGATCTCCTCGTCGGTCTGCTCCTGGGCCTGGCCAAGGTGGCAATTCACAGGTCCAGGTTGCGGGCCGTCGGCGGGGGGGGGGGTCCGTCCTCCCCGATTGCCTGCCCCTCTTCCGCGGTTACGTTCGCGCCCGGGTGTCCCTGGAGAAGGAGCATGCGGTGTCCGCCGGTACGTTTGAGGCCTTCCGCGACCGGTGGGCACCGCAGGGACTGGAGTGCATTGTCGACGCTGAGAATGGCATTTTAATTTGAGTTTTTTGTTGATTTATCTGGTTTTAATAAAGTTATTTTAAAACTGTAAATATGTATATAAATGGGGTTAGATACAGAGTAAAGCTCCCTCTACACTGTCCCACATCAAACACAGATGAACAATGCACAACCCACCCTAATTGTAGAGGAGAGCCATAAATATAAATATAAGATAGTCACTCATCAATCCAATCAGGAAATGAGGAGAAATCTCTTTCCCCAGAGAGTGGTGAGAATGTGGAACTCGCTACCACAGGGAGTGGTTGGGGTGAATAGCAGAGATACATTCAAATGGAAACTAGACGAGAACGTGAGAGAAGAGGGGATAGAAAGCTCTGCTGGGAGGCTGAAATGAGGCAGAATGAAATGGGGGAGGACCCGTGCTCTGTCTGGTTGGACCTGTTTCTGTGCTGCAAGTCCTATGTAAGTCTTCCGACGAGTTGACATTGTAAGCAGAGGACTGCTGGTAATCTTACCCTTCATTATGTTGCACAGGAACCTGAAAGTCATCGGGAGGCAGAAGAGGTGATTGAAAAGCGGGACGACCAGTTTAAGCATGCAGGCAGCGTGCTTCTTGTCAAACCATCGTTTGCACCTCATAACCCCAAAGTTCACGATATCTGCAAAGAGAGGAACAACTTGCATCTCTGTCGCGCCTTTCACCGTCTCAGGACCTCCCGAGGCGCATTACAACCAATGAAGCACTTTTCTTTGGAAGTGTGGGTGCTGTTGTAATGTAGGAAACGCAGCAGCCAATTTGCGCACAGCAAGATCCCACAAACAGCGATGTGATGATGATCCCAGATCATCAGTCCTTATTCATTATCGGGCCCCATTCCACCACCCACCCCACCCCCCTCCCCGAACTCTTCTTCCAACAGTGCCCACGGAGGCATTTGCATCCACCCGAGAGGGCAGACGGGGCCCTCAGTTTAACGTCCCACCCCAAGAGACTGTATCTCCAACAGTGCGGCACTCCCTCAGCACCGCGGTGGGAATGTCAGTTTGGATTCAGGGCTCTGGAGTGGGGTCCCAAACCGCAACCTTCTGATTCAAAGGCGGGCGAGGTACCCGCTGAGCCACAGCTGAAATCTAAGAGCGTCGCGCGCTGTACATTTAGCAAGCGGGAAGACCGACGCAGCTTGTGCAGGCAAGGCCTCGGAGTTAAAATCTCCCGAGTCTCGCACTGCCAAGGTCCAGACGATTTGCCGTACAATTCCCGCCCTGAGTTAAAAATCGGAGCCTATTAATTTTGTGGTTGGAGAGGTGGCTGTAATTTGTATCAACTGTTATCCCTTGAGTTGTTGTCTGTCGGATCAGGACACCGAGGAGGCTGGTGGGACTCAGGCTAGGCCGAAGGCCCCGGGGGGACGGGTAGGAGGCCGAGACAGGTGGGAATGGGGCACTAGAGTCGCAACGGCCGGCAGATGAACTGTATAATCGCAAGGATTAGTTTTCATACTTCCGCAAAGCCGCCCCCAAGAGCCTTCACGTCAAGTGAGCTGGGGCCTGTCATGGCCGCTGTCTGTGTTTTGCCTTTGCAATTTGATTGGTTGCAGCTCAGCACATGACCTACCGTAGCGCAGAGGTCGGCACAGTGAGGACTCTGCAATGATATTTACAAAAATTAAATGTTCATGGGCAGAGAGAGATTGGCACATTTTTATTTCTGCCTTTTACTCGGAAAGTATGGGCGAGAGGAAGGCACTCTGATTGGACAGCATGGGATAGATAAGGCACTCTCTGATTGGACAGTATGGGATAGAGGAAGGCACTCGGCCAATTGCATCTCTAGAAAAAGGCTTCAGCAATGGTTTCGACTTAAAGGGCCCAATCACATCATAGAAAACTGAACTCCTTGGTTTCCGCTAACGCACCAATCAGATCTCAGAAAGTTAGAGCTCTAGCTTTGGCTTCGGGCAAAGGGTCCAATCAGCTCCCAGGAAATGGAGCTTCCTCAACAGACTGTTGCACAATGGGGCGTTTCAACGACGCACAGAGAGCCAGCCCGGACACGACGGGCCGAATGGCCTCCATTCTACGATTCCGTGATTCAGTTGATACCAGCTCAGGCATCGGCGGGAATGGCTATCCCTGACTTATCCAATGGAAACTCGACCTCATTTTGGACGCGCGCCACTTCTTCCTCCTCTTAGCCTGGACTGAGGCTGAGGCGGGGGTGGTGGGAGGAGATGAGGGGAGGGAGATGGGGGAGAGGAGCAGAGGATGCACGCTCACATTCGCAACGCATCTTGGTCTTCATCTCAAACATCTTCTGCGTGGTGAGGTTCCTCTTCCTGTTGACCGGCTCCTCGGCGGTGTTGTAGCCCTGCTTCGATATAATCTGCTCGTTCACGCTCCGGAAGGAATTCTTAACGTTCCCGGTTTCTTTCCCAAATTCCTTACCATTATCCTGCGGGGAGTAAAGGGAGAGCTTGCATTTCTATAGCGTCTTTCACGGCCACGGGATGTTCCGAGGTGTTTTGCAGCCAATCAAGTGTAGGCACGCCCGCTATAAACCTTATACGTCGCAGGGCTACAGGCAGAAAGCAGGGGGAGTGGCACTCGGTGAATTGCTCCTTCCGAGGGCCAGCACAGACCCGATGGGCCAAATGGCCTCCTTCTGTGCTGTAACAATCGCCTCTCATTCTTCAGAGCTCCAGACAGTGTAGGCCCGTTCAAGAAGAGGGAGTATTCGAGAGGAGAGACGGAGAGTCAGAGAAGAAAGTAAAGGATGAGAGGGTGGAGCGAGGGAGTGCGAGTGGCAGAAGAGGGAGAGAATGAGTTGGTTAAAGCAGGGGAGGTTGGGAGGAGCAGGGGGGGGAAAAAGGGTGGCGGGGCCGGGAGGGAATGAGGGACAGGGAGTGAGGGCGAGGAACAGGCAGAGAGGAGAGGGGTTAAGAGTTAAAGGAGGGAGGCAGAGAAAAAAAGACGAAGGAGAGGAGGGGAGAGGGAGGGGGAAGGAGAGAGGGAAAGAGGAATGTGAACAAGGAAAGAGAGCAAGGAGGGGCAGAAGAAGAAAAGGAGAGAGGGGAGGAGGGATTGAGCAAGGAAGGGGAAGACAGGAAGAAAACCGGGAATGACGAGAGTGAGACAGAAAGCAGTGAGAGGGTGTGAATGAAGAGAGCAGAGTGGGGGGAGAGAAAACAGAGGAGAGAGTGCGGGAAAGGGAGACAGCACTGCTTGTCCAACTTGGCAATCTCACCTTCATATTCTCAATGATTTTCCTCAGGGGCTCTATCATGAGTTTCCAAAGTTTCTTGGTGTGATTGATCTGCAGTTCCACAGTGCAGCCCACAGACTCCCCAACAACTTCAATGTTTTTCTGAATGTTCAAAACCGGCCCTGGGCGAAACAGTAAATCAGTGATCTGCCGCGGAGCAAGAGAATTTCAAAGAACCTTTTCTGACACGTCCGTTCACCAACAATGGCCGCGCCCGCGGCCTTGCATTTCTGTAGCACCTTTCACCAACTCAGGACGTCCCGAAGCGCTTCACGGCCAATTGGGGCATTCCTGGAGTGCGGTCACTGTCGCAAGGTAGGAAATGCGCACAGCAAGATCCCACACGCACCAATGTGGTTGTGACCAGGTAATCTTGTTGGTTGAGGGATAAATATTGGGCCCCAGGACACCGAGGTGAACTCCCATCCGCCCACCAACCCGCTCCCCCCCCGCCCCCCCCGCCCGCTCTTCCGATCGCATCTTTTACATCCACCTGAAGGGGGCAGATGGGAGCCTCGGTTTACTCACAAAGACGGCACCTCCGACAGCGTGGCACTCTCTCAGTACTGGCACTGGGAGCGTCGGCCCGGATTATGGGCACAAGTCTCTCTACGGGGGCTCGGACCCACGACCTTCTGACTCCGAGGTGACACCTTCCGCGTCAGTCGCTGAGTGCCGACAGCAAACGCGGCGAGTGTGTCGACCATGGGAGGCGTCGCGACCCATCCATGCGCTCACCCGACAATTCACCCACAGCCTCCTTACTGCCTTTATTTAGCCACTGCCAGGAGTTTACGTGCTTACCCGGGAGCTCGGAATTGCCGAGTGACGATGCTCCAGACGTCGTGAAGGGTGGGCAGGCTGATCCTTCCCCCTCCCCATCAATTTTGTACGTTTGTATGAGGAGGCAGGACAGAGAGGGCAACATGGGAACAGGAGCAGGCCATTCAGCCCCTCGAGCCTGTTCCGCCACTCAATGAGATGACGGCTGATCTGTACCTTAATCCCATCTCCTCGCCTTGGATCCGTAATCCTTAATCCCCTTAACCCGACAAAAATCGATCAATCTCAGTTTGGAAATTTCCAATTGACCCCCCCCAACGTCAACAGCTTTTTGGGGGAGGGAGTTCGAGATTTCCACTCCCCTTTGTGTGAAGAAGTGCTTCCTGACATCACCCCCTGCACGGCCTAATTTTAAGGTCCGGCCGCACGGTGACCCCCAGACACGATGCAATAGCCAACGCGGACAAGGGGACGTTGTGGGCGAGCCGCCAGTAGCTCTGGGAAAGCCGTGCCCCAGGGAGGCTCAACGTCCCTGGTGACAAAAGGGTAAGGAGTCAGGGAAGGGGAGAGGGGGAGGCTAGGGGCGAAGGTCACTTCCTTTTCCCGCGCCGTAAACACTTACCATCCATGACAACGGCCAGCAGTAACATCATGAGGACGGCACGGCCTTCCCCACCCATCAGGATCGGTATCATCAGCATAATTGCACATCGGTAATAGACTGAAATGCTCCAACCCAAGCCGATGACGCCTGCGGCGGGGGTGGTGGGGGGGGGGGGGGAGAAAAAACATTGATGAATTCACACGAGCCGCCGTCTCCCGCTCTTTCCTCGCCAAAGAAAGGACGAGAAGCTCCGAGTGAAGGGCGCCGAACTGATTATTGTCAGGGGTCACGCGCAGTCCGGTCGTTTCGAGAACTGGCGCCATCCTACAAGGCGTCTTTCTACCATGCGCCAAGGGGCTCTATGACTCGTCTGGCTGAAATTTAAGAGGATGCGCCCACCGACAGGTAAGTCGATTGGAACAGGGAACAGGAGGAGCCCCTTACGCCTGTTCTGCCTTTCGATGAGAACCTGGCTAGACTGTATCCGAACTCCGAAAACCCGCCTTTACTCCCCATCCCTTAATTCCCTAATCTGGCACAAATCTCCCAATCTCCGGTTGAAAATGAGTCATTGAGCCAGTGTCTATTGCGTTTTGTGGGAGAGAGTTCCACAGTTCTATCGCCCTTTGCACAAAGAAGTGCTTCTGCACCTTGCTCTTCAACAGCCTGGCTCTGAGTTCAAGGTTCTGCCTTTCCCCCACCCCATTCCCCCACCTCCCACCTTGCCTAGACTTCCCCCACCAGCGGGGAGAAAGTTTCTCTCTATCTACCCTATCAATTGGGCAATCAATGCCGGCCTTGCCAGCAAAATCCATGTGCCGAGGATGAATGACAAGCAAACAAGGCTTCTATCACGTCACTGGTGCCACTGTGGAAAGTTAATTCAGTGATCGTGCAAGTGTGTGGCAATAGCACAGAGCGATCCAATGGCGTTAAACTTGATCGCGTTAAGTGGCCTTCACGACACGGGAAGGGACGTCTCTGATCTTGTCCACAGCTGCGCTGGCAGGAGATGGAGCAGTGTCCGCCAGCCATCCTTATGGCACACAAGTGCTGAGGACAGTTCTCAGAACACGACAAAATAAAAACAAGGAACAACAACCCATAATATCACAAGCTGGGATTTTAGACCATTGTCCAGGGCAGGTACAGAGTAAATCTCCCTCCACACTGTCCCATCAAACACTCCCAGGACAGGTACAGCATGCGGTTAGATACAGACCGGGGAGATGCCCCTCTCGTGGCGCAGGGCGGTCATCGTCCTGCTGCCGAAGAGGGGCGATCTCCGCCTGCTTAAAAACTGGCGTCCGGTCTCCCTCCTCAGCACGGATTATAAGATCTTTGCCCGGGCTATGTCTACCCGCCTGGGCTCCGTGCTGGCCCACATGATCCACCCCGACCAGTCCTACACGGTCCCGGGCCGGTCCATCCAGGACAACATCCACCTGGTCCGGGACCTGATCCAACTTTCCCAGAGGACTGGTCAGTCGGTCGCCTTTCTCTCCCTCGATCAGGAGAAGGCGTTCGACAGGGTGGATCACGATTATCTTTTCGGGACTCTGCGCGCTTTCGGACTCGGGCCGCATTTCGTGGCCCGGGTCCGACTTTTATACGCCGCCGCAGAGTGTCAAGTCAAAGTTAACGGGTCCTTGACGGCGCCCCTTCGCTTTGGGAGAGGAGTGTGTCAGGGATGCCCCATGTCCGGCCAATTGTATACCATCTGCGTGGAGCCCTTCCTGTGCCTGCTTCGCAGGAGGTTGACGGGATTGGCTCTGCGCGAGCCGGCCATGCGGGTCGTCCTCTAGGCTTACGCCGACGACATGCTCCTCGCAATCACAGATCCCGTTGACTTGCGGAGGATGCGCGACTGCCAGCAGACCTTTTCTGCCGCGTCCTCTGCCAGGATCAATTGGGAGAAATGTTCCGGACTCCTGGTGGGTCAGCGGCGGGTGGACTCCCTGCCGGAGGAGATGACACCTTTTGCGTGGAGCACCACGCACCTCCTCTATCTGGGAGTCCACCTTAGCCCCGCTGAGGAAGCCTGGCCGGCAAACTGGCAGGAGTTGGAGGCGAAAGTCACCGCTCGGCTGGGGTGCTGGACAGGACTGCTCCGAGTGCTTTCCTACAGGGGCCGAGCGTTGGTCATAAACCAACTGGTGGCCTCCATGTTGTGGTACCGGTTGGTCACTTTGGCCCCGCCCCCTGTATTTGCCACCAAGATCCAGAAGAAACTCGTCGATTTCTTCTGGGGCAAGAGGAAACACTGGGTCTCTGCCGCGGTCCTGAGTCTCCCGATCGAGGAGGGCGGTCAGTCGCTGGTGTGCGTCCGCACCCAGGCTGCGACTCTCTGCCTTCGGACCCTGCAGAGATACCTGTACGTCGAGCGTCCTCCCAGATGGTGTGCGCTGGCGACGTATTTTTTCCGCCAGTGTCACTGCCTTCAAGACGACACGCAGCTCCCGGTGGAGTCCGTTAGCCGCGCCTCTCTGAGGGAGTTGCCTGTCTTTTACCGGGATCTATTCCGAGTCTGGAACATGGTCGCCTCCAGTCAGGGCGCTCCCCCGCCGGCGGAGGAGAGCGCCTCGGCTGTCCGGGCGGCCGACTCCGGGGACGGTCCGGCGGGCGGAGGAGTAGCCGAAACCCCCGGGACGCCCCTCACTGCGGGTGGCGAGGGGGCTCGGGAGTGCGGAGCGATCCCGGCGGAGCTGACCCCCGCTCGGCCGGAACTGCTCATCGGACCCAGGCCCCGAAACCCTCCTCGGGAGCCGGTCCCGCACAACCCGAGCCGCCTCTCGGAAATGCCCTCCGTGCCATTCCAATCGGCGCGGAGGGGTTTCCTGTACGGGCTGCTCCTGCACACTCTCCACTTCCTCGCCCTTGTCAGCCGGCCGGACACGCCCTGGCGGTCCGCGTTGCCATCTGGCGGCGAGGGGAAACCCCGATGGAGGTCTCTCTACGCGGGAGTCTTCCCCGTTTACATCGGGGACCTGGGGTGGAGGGTGCTGCACAGGGCAGTCCCGTGCAATAGACTTTTAAGTAGGTTCACGGACTCCCAGGCCGCCTGTACTTTCTGCGGCCTGGACGAGTCCGTGTTCCATGTTTGTACGGAGTGTGCGAGGTTGCAGCCCCTCTTTGAGTATCTGAAGGGGCTGCTCCTCAAATTCTGGCTGCACTTCAGTCCCACGCTCCTGATCTTTGGGCACCCGGTGCGGAGGGGCTTGGGCCAGGAGGAGGATCTCCTCGTCGGTCTGCTCCTGGGCCTGGCCAAGGTGGCAATTCACAGGTCCAGGTTGCGGGCCGTCGGGGGTTCCGTCCTCCCCGTTTGCCTGCCCCTCTTCCGCGATTACGTTCGGGCCCGGGTGTCCCTGGAGAAGGAGCATGCGGTGTCCGCCGGTACGCTTGAGGCATTCCGCGACCGGTGGGCACCGCAGGGACTGGAGTGCATTGTCGACGCCGAAAATGGCATTTTAATTTGAGTTTTTGTTTATTTCTGTTTTTAATAAAGTTATTTTAAAAATATAAGTGTGTATATAAAGGGGGCCTGAGGAAAAGAGGCCCCCTCGACATAGAAAAAAAAACGGGGTTAGATACAAAGTAAAGCTCCCTCTACACTGTCCCCCATCAAACACTCCCAGGACAGGTACAGCACAGGTTCAACACAGAGTAAAGTTGCCTCTACACTGTCCCATCAAACATTCCAAGGGCAGGTACAGCACGGGATAAAAAAGAAAAAAAAAAACCAGGGGTTAGATACAGAGTAAAGCTCCCTCTACACTGTCCCCCATCAAACACTCCCAGGACAGGTACAGCACGGGGTTAGATACAGAGTAAAGCTCCCTCTACACTGTCCCCATCAAACACTCCCAGGACAGGTACAGCACGGGGGTTAGATACAGAGTAAAGCTCCCTCTACACCGTCCCAAAGTTAGTTCATAGATCATTCATGATCTCATTGAATGGCGCAACAGGTTTGAGGGGCTGAATGGCCTCGTCCTGTCCTATGTTCCTCCCAGAGTCCAACAGCCTGCAGTCACTCCCCATCGCGGCTCGTGCAGGATGCAATAAAAACGGGGGAAAGAAAAGAAAAAAAAAATGGGGTTAGATACAGAGTAAAGCTCCCTCTACACTAAAAAAAAACGGGGCTAGATACAGAGTAAAGTTCCCTCTACACTAAAAAAAAAAGAAAAAAAACGGGGTTAGATACAGAGTAAAGCTCCCTCTACACTAAAAATAAAACGGGGTTAGATACAGAGTAAAGCTCCCTCTACACTAAAAATAAAACGGGGTTAGATACAGAGTAAAGCTCCCTCTACACTAAAAAAAAAGAAAAAAAACGGGGTTAGATACAGAGTAAAGCTCCCTCTACACTAAAAATAAAACGGGGTTAGATACAGAGTAAAGCTCCCTCTACACTAAAATTAAAACGGGGTTAGATACAGAATAAAGCTCCCTCTACACTAAAAATAAAACGGGGTTAGATACAGAGTAAAGCTCCCTCTACACTAAAAAAAAGAAAAAAAACGGGGTTAGATGCAGAGTAAAGCTCCCTCTGCACTAAAAATAAAAGAAAAAAAACGGGGTTAGATACAGAGTAAAGCTCCCTCTACACTAAAAAAAAACGGGGTTAGATACAGAGTAAAGCTCCCTCTACACTAAAAATAAAACGGGGTTAGATACAGAGTAAAGCTCCCTCTACAGTGTCCCCATCAAACACTCCCAGGACAGGTACAGCACGGGGGTTAGATACAGAGTAAAGCTCCCTCTACACTGTCCCCATCAAACATTCCCAAGACAGGTACAGCACGGGGGTTAGATACAGAGTAAAGCTCCCTCTACAGTGTCCCCATCAAACACTCCCAGGACAGGTACAGCACGGGGGTTAGATGCAGAGTAAAGCTCCCTCTACACTGTCCCCCATCAAACACTCCCAGGACAGGTACAGCACATGATCTCCAGGTCAGAGATTATTCTAAGCTACTCACTGGATAGTCCGTAGAGAATATACAACTTGTGGTCCTCATAAAGGTCCAATCGATCCACCATAATGAAGTAAAACGCTGAAAAACATTTGAAAGGTAGCTTTCACTGGGTAGCACTGAGTCAGAAGATTGTGGTTTTAAGCCCCCACTCCACAGCCCCATGATCACAGACTGAGACTGACAGTGCTGATGGAGCACTGTGATGTCGGAGTCGCCATCTTGCATTTCCATAGCGCCTTTCACCACCTCACGACGCCTTAAAGTGCTTTACAGCCAATGAAGCACTTTTGAAGTGTAGTCACTGCTGTAACGTCGGCAGCCAACGTGTGCACAGCAAGATCCCACAAACAGCGACACTTAAGTTAGCAGATAATGGGCTCAAGTGATGTTGGTTAAGAATATATACTGGCCACAGCACACCGTGGGGAACTCCCCCCCTCCCCGCCCGCCCCCACCACCTCCCGCTCGTCTTCCAATAGCGGCCATGGGATCTTTTACAACCACCTGAGAGGGGCAGACGGGGGTCACGGTTTAACATCTCATCTGGAAAGACGGCACCTCCAGCAGTGCGGCACTCCCTCAGTACCGGCACTGGGAGTGTCAGCTTGGATAATGGGCGTGCCCAAGGCTCTGATCATGATCTTAAACTTAGTTGGCAACCAAAATGAAAATAGTTTCTCCCCCGTGTACCTTATCAAAACCTCCCGCTTTTTGAATTCCTAAGAATTTAACCTCTTTGTGTGATTTAAGTTGTCCTGGATTTTGGAGACACTTTTTCTAATTGCTGCTGTCACTTTCGGGTCAGTTTCAGCACTGAACAAGACATCAGGATACACTTACACAGAATTACATAGAATTACTGAGTGCTTCCAGCACAGAATCAGGCCATTCGGCCCAACTGCTCGTGCTGGTGTTTCTGCTCCGCACGAGCCTCCTCCCACCCTCTCTTCATCTCACCCTATCCCCATATAATTCAATTCCTTTCTCCCTCATGTATTTATCCAGCTTCCCCTTCAATGTATCTCTGCTATTCCCCCTCAACCACTCCCTGTGGTAGCGAGTTCCACATTCTCACCACTCTCCGGGGAAAGGAGTTTCTCCTGAATTCCCCATTGGATTTATTAGTGACTGTCTTATATTGATGGCCCCCCCTAGTTCTGGCCCCCCCCCCCACAAGTGGAAACATCTTCTCTACGTCTACCCTATCGAAACCCTTTCATCATTTTAAAGCCCTCGATCAGGTCACCCCTCAGCCTTCTCTACTCTGGAGAAAAGAGCCCCCGGCCTGTTCAGTCTTTCCTGATAGTTACAAGCTCTCAGTTCTGGTAACATCCTTGTGAATCTTTATTGCACTTTCTCCTGTGCCTCCAGATCCATTTTTTTGTATGGAGACCAGAACTGTGCACAATCCACCTTGGTCCCGTAATCCTTAATCCCCTTAACAAAAACAAATATCTATCCATCTCAGTTTGGAAATTTCCCCCCAGCCTCGACAGCTTTTTGGGAGAGAGAGTTCCAGATTCCCACTCCCCTTTGTGTGAAGAAGTGCTTCCTGACATCACCCCCTGAAATGCCTGGCTCCAATGTTAAGGTTCTGCCCCCTTGTTCTGGACTCCCCCTCCCCCCCACCAGAGGAAATAGTTTCTCTCTATCGACCCGATCGAATCCTTTAATCATCTTAAACCCCCTCGATTAGATCACCCCCTTAATCTTCTACACTCGAGGGAATACAAGCCCAGTCTGTGTGACCTCTCCTCGTAATTTAACCCCTTTATCCCCGGGGTCATTCGGATGAATCTGCACTGCACCCCCTCCAAGGCCAATATATCCTTCCCGAGGTGTGAGGTCCGGAACGGAACACAGTTACTGCTTTGAGTTCCATTCCCCTTAAGATAAAGGTCAAAGTTCCATTGACATCTCATTAACACCGGGAGAGGAAGCTCAAAATTGATCCCATGAGTTGACTCAGGAAAGTGAATTGATATTTTCAGATTAACACACGGATTCGATTAGCGATTGCTTGGAAACCACCCACCAATCCCAAGTATCGCTCCGATCCCAAAACCCAAGAAGAACTTGGATATCCGGAATTCCAACGGTTCGCTCCAGAGGAAACGTACAAAGATCGAAGGGCAGCAGCGGTTAAAGAAGCGTTTGAGAGCTGGAGAGAAAACAATGATAAGTTATTCAAGTGTCAAGTAAAGCTCCCTCTTCACTGTCCCCATCAAACACTCCCCAGGACAGGTACAGCACGGGGGTTAGATACAGAGTAAAGCTCCCTCTACACTGTCCCCCATCAAACACTCCCCAGGACAGGTACAGCACGGGGGTTAGATACAGAGTAAAGCTCCCTCTACACTGTCCCCCATCAAACACTCCCAGGACAGGTACAGCACGGGGGTTAGATACAGAGTAAAGCTCCCTCTACACTGTCCCCATCAAACACTCCCCAGGACAGGTACAGCACGGGGGTTAGATACAGAGTAAAGCTCCCTCTACACTGTCCCCCATCAAACACTCCCAGGACAGGTACAGCACGGGGGTTAGATACAGAGTAAATCTCCCTCTACACTGTCCCCCATCAAACACTCCCCAGGACAGGTACAGCACGGGGGTTAGATACAGAGTAAAGCTCCCTCTACACTGTCCCCATCAAACACTCCCCAGGACAGGTACAGCACGGGGGTTAGATACAGAGTAAAGCTCCCTCTACACTGTCCCCCATCAAACACTCCCAGGACAGGTACAGCACGGGGGTTAGATACAGAGTAAAGCTCCCTCTACACTGTCCTCATCAAACACTCCCAGGACAGGTACAGCACGGGGGTTAGATACAGAGTAAAGCTCCCTCTACACAAAAAAAAAAAACGGGGGGTTAGATACAGAGTAAAGCTCCCTCTACACTGTTCCACATGAAACACTCCCAGGACAGGTACAGTACGGGGGGGTTAGATACAGAGTAAAAAAAAAGAAAAAAAAAAAGAAAAAAGAAAAAAAAAAAACGGGGGGTTAGATACAGAGTAAAGCTCCCTCTACACCGTCCCCATCAAACACTCCCAGGACAGGTACAGCACGGGGGTTAGATACAGAGTAAAGCTCCCTCTACACCGTCCCCATCAAACACTCCCAGGACAGGTACAGCACGGGGTTAGATACAGAGTAAAGCTCCCTCTACACTGTCCTCATCAAACACTCCCAGGACAGGTACAGCACGGGGGTTAGATACAGAGTAAAGCTCCCTCTACACTGTCCCCATCAAACACTCCCAGGACAGGTACAGCATGGGGTTAGATACAGAGTAAAGCTCCCTCTACACTGTCCCCCATCAAACACTCCCAGGACAGGTACAGCATGGGGTTAGATACAGAGTAAAGCTCCCTCTACACTGTCCTCATCAAACACTCCCAGGACAGGTACAGCACGGGGTTAGATACAGAGTAAAGCTCCCTCTACACTGTCCCCATCAAACACTCCCAGGACAGGTACAGCATGGGGTTAGATACAGAGTAAAGCTCCCTCTACACCGTCCCCATCAAACACTCCCAGGACAGGTACAGCATGGGGTTAGATACAGAGTAAAGCTCCCTCTACACCGTCCCCCATCAAACACCTGAAATAAAAACAAAAAGCATTGGCAATACTCTGCAGGTCTGCCAGTGTCTGTGGATGGAGAATCAGTTAACGTTCAGGGCTGTGACCTTTCATCATAACTGAGAAAAGTTAGAAATGTAACAGGTTTTGAGCAAGTGGGAGGGAGAGCAGAAGGACATCAGGGAAGGGCTCTGACGGGCGGGCGGGAGAGAATAAATGACAAAAGGGGAGGTAGTGCAAAGCCAAAGGGAGTGGTAATGGGACCAGTGAAAAAACAAAAGGCGTATCTGGAGGAGGTGTGAATGGCTGGATCTAACCGAAAGACTAGGAATGTGAGAGCAACGTAAGAGAAAAAGATAACAAACCAGCAGAGAAAAACGAAACGAAACGGGGCAGAGGTGAGGATCTAAAATTACTGAACTCAATGTTCAGTCCGGCAGGCTGTAGAGTGGCCAGTCGGAAGATGCTGTTCCTCGAGCTTGCGTTGAGCTTCACTGGAACACTGAGCAGGCCAAGGACACAATGGTCAGAGTGGGAGCAAGGAGGAGAATTAAAATGACAAGCGTTAGAAAGCTCGGGGGTCACGCTTGGGGACTGAATGAAGGTTTTCCACATTTAGTATAGTGTCTTCGCTGCTGTTACGAGCTCAGTCAAACCATCAACATTAAAATACACGGTATGAACCCCCAATCCAATTTAAAGTATGATACGACAAGATTTCACCTTTTAAGACTTTTATTACAACAGCTAAATTAAAATAAATCCCCAGTAACTAAACAGTACTTTGCAAGTAGCTGATACCCCAAATTACAAAGGTATTTTCTTGACTTATTAAAATACTTGAAAACCTCACACTACACTTATATGTCACCCAATCCTCTTGGATGGTGGAATTTTTGTGGTTAAAAGTTCCAAACTCCTCCCAGTAGCAATGGGTTGGATCTTCCAGACCTTTTCAAAAATCTATGTTCACTTCTCCGGGAACTTCAGAGCAGGACGTCCGTGAATACGGTGATTCCTTGTGATCCTCCTGGTCTACCTCTCTGCAAGGTTCAAAACGGGTTCTAGTTCTTCACAGGCTTTCGCTGTATCAGTTTTTCCTGAGAGCAGGCGTCCTCTCTTTCTCTCCCTTAAGGCTGCTACCGCTGGTCTCCCTTCTTTCTTACGGCCTCTCGGCCTTCAGAAAGTCTGTTAAATTAATCTGGAGTCAAAAGTCACTAGCTCATTGTCCTTTTTCCAATATGCAGAGTCCTGATGTCTGGCTTCAGCAGAGCCACCCAGGCCTTCCAGTTTTTTTCCAGCTGTTAGCAGCTGCCATGCACATTTGCATCCTCAGAGTCACTGGCTCCTTATTTACGATCCGAAAGTCTGGGAGTGTGAAACCCTTTGTTCTTCAGGTGTTACACACCTGCAGTCTCTGTTTTTCAAAAAAAAAGTCTTTGATCCATGTTCTCTGTTGTCCTGGTAACCAAGATTTCTGTCTTGTCTTTAAGCAGAGTAGATGTGAGGTCACCTGACTTCTCTATATTGGGGAGGGCGAACGCAGAGTGCCTGCTTATTCCTTTACTTTCGGGTGGCAGCTATTTAGGATCCTGCCATTCACACCTCCTCTAGACACGTCTTTTGTTTCTTTACTGGTCCCATTACCACTCCCTTTGGCTTTGCACCACCACCCCTTTTGTTATTCAATCTCTCCCACCCTCCACCTCATCACAGGACCTTCCTTTTTGTTCTTCCGCCCAGCCGCCCTACTCTCACTTGCTCACTTACGTTTCTAATTTGTCCCAGTTCTGATGGAAAGTCAACGACGTGAAACATTAACTCTGCCTCTCTCTCTCTCTGCAGATGATGCCAGACCTGCTGATTATTTCCAGCATTTTCTGTTCCCGCGCCCGCTAAGAACGAGTGAGAATGGGCAACAAATTCCAGCAGTCTGGGCGCAAATTGTATAAAACTTTGAAGAGCAGAAATACTACCTGATGCCCAGGAGTAATCTAAAGGCTGTAAACAGTGCCACATTCTGGCAGTGTCCCTGGCTGGTGATCAGGAGAAGGAAGAGTGGCTTGTTTTTGCTGCTTCTGGTCGCACAGGCCTGAAGTCAGCTATAGCGTTGCTGCTGCCAACCCGTCTGTGCATAAGCCTGGGATCAGAGATAGGACTGTCCCTGGACTGGCATGAGTGCAACTACATGAGGCAGTGCTCAGAGTACTGCACGCAGAGAACACAAACTCAGCCATGGTCTGTGCCAAGGTGTCTCAATGCTCGACCGGTATCTCACAAGCAGTCAAGAGCAAAATTCAAGCAGTTTATTCCCGACAGGTCGGAAGGTTTCGTCATGAACACACTGCCCCTTTAGAGGGTATAATTGCACAGACTGTCCATGTTGAACCGAGGGGCCAGTGAACACCAACGCACTTGAATGTGGTAGCTTCCCAAGTTGCTTTTGATTTTCTTTCCTTTCTCCAGTTTCCACCATCACGCCATTCTTCTTTTTCTTCTGTCTGCTCTCTCCCCACTTCTTCCTGTGCTCTCTCCTCCCCTCGCCATTCATTCCCCTCCCTCGGCTCTCTCTCCTCTCTCCACTCGCTCTCCTCTCCTCTCTACCCTCTCTCCTTCCTTCCCAGCTCTCTCTCCCCCCTTCCCCGCTCCTCCCCCTCTCCTCTCTACTCCCTCTCCTCTCTCTGTGCTCCACCTGCTCTCTGCTCCCTCTCCTTTCCTTTCTGCTCTCTCTCCTCCCCTCTCTACTCCCTCTCCTCTCTCTGTGCTCCACGAGCTCTCTGCTCCCTCTCCTCTCCTCTCTGTTCTCTCTCCTCTCTCTATGCTCCATAGTCTCTCTGCTCTCCCTCTTCTTCTCTCTACTCTATATTCTCTCTGCTCTCTATGACCTCTCCCTGCTTTTTATGTAACTTCCCTTTGCTCTCTCCTCTCTACGCTCTCTCATCTTCACTGAATTCTTACTCGTTTTATTTTTAGCTCTTGCTCACTTCTCTGTCCTCTCTCCCTTCTTATTCTTTCAATCTGCTCTGTTTAAATCTCCCTGTGCTCTGTTCCCCGGAAGGAATCCCTGAATTCCAGTACATCCAATTATCAGAACCTCACCATTTTGACATCACAATTTCCTTGTGACATAAGAGAATGGAGAATCCATTCAGAACTCCTGGGCTGTGATTTCACAGAACCATAGACTCTTATAGCACAGGATGAGGCCATTCTGCCCATCATGCCTGTGCTGGCTCTTTGAAAGAGCTATCCAATTAGTCCCACTCCACCCCACTGCTCTTTCCCCATATCCCTCCACATTTTTCCCCTTCCAGTATTTATCCAATTTCCCTTTTGAAAGTTATTATTGAATCTGCTCCCTTTCAGGCAGCGCGTTCCAGATCACAACAACTCACAGCGTTAAATAAAAATTCTCCTCCTCTCCCCACCCCCCCCCCCCTCTGGTTCTTTTACCAATTATCTTCAATCTGTGTCCCTCTGGTTACCGACCCTCCTGCCACTGGAAACCGTTTCTCCGTATTTACTCCATCAAAACCCTTCCTGATTTTGAACGCCCCGATTAAATCTCCCCCTTAATCTTCTCTGCTCTAAGGAGAACAATCCCAGCTTCTCCCAGTCTCTCCACATTAACTGAAGTCCCTCACCCCTGCTCCCATTCCGGTAAATCTCCCTCCGCACCCTCTCCGAGGCCTCGACATCCTTCCCAAAGTGCGGGGCCCTGAATTGGACCCAAAACACCAGTGTTTTCTAAAGGTTTAGCTTAACTTCCTTGCTTCTCCAATCCCTCCGAGATCCCTTCTCCTTCTCCATTTTCTCTAACTACCCTCCTGTTCCCTATCTTTGAGATCTACCGTCCTCCGATACTCTCCATCATTTCTGAGATGACCCCCCCCCCCCACTCTGTTTCATGTTCGGAGACTCCACCAACAGCCCCACCCTCCTTCTCTCAGCCCCTCAGACTGCTCCACTCATACTCAAGCCTTGCCTCAGAAACACCAGGAGCCGTCCACACATTCCAGCACCACCCTTAATGTTCTCACTCATGTGCCAACCCGCAGGCGGAATTATTGGGCTCAAAATAGACAGGGAAATAAAAGCCAGGGGATTAAAATTCCAACTGTGTTTTTTTTTTTCGAATCGGCCCGTTTTCCTGTTGCCATGGAAGGCAGCCACTTCAAGTAACAACACATTCCACAGCCCCAACCAGCCAATCACAGAGTGCGGGGTCCAATGCCCCAAGAGGTATTCAGCCAATGGGAATGCATGTAGGCATTCTAGAACTCCCATTGGCTACTGAATCGATCGAGCACGACCAGTAACTGGCGTGAGGTGAACATACACATGGGAATCACCGTTTAAAATATAACAAGGTGGGTACAGGGCTGAAAGGGCGGTGGAAGCAGATTCAAAAGTAGCTTTCAAAAGGGAATTGGATAAATACTCGAAGGGGAAACATATAGGGAAAGAGCAGGACAGGTGGGACTAATGGGATAGCTCTCTCAATGAGCTAGTACAGGCGCAACAGGCCAAATGGCTTCCTTCAGCATTCTCTTTCTCTGAACTTTCCTATCTTGTTCCTCCTAAAGTTCCCATCTGACACACTCTCCCTGTAATCCCCACTGTGTTGAGTTCAAGACTCCATGTGCCATCAATGGCCTTTATCTACAAAGGGTTTGGTTCACAGAGACCACACCGAGAGGACTGTGTACAGTTTTGGTCTTCTTACCGAAGGAAGGATGTACTTGCCATAGAGGGAGTGCAATGAAGGTTCAATAGACTGATTCCCGGGATGAGGGGATTGTCCTATGAGGTCCCGCCCACTGGCCGAAAAGGCCTGGGGAGCCGCGCCGGGATTTTCCGCTCCCCAGGCCATTAATTGGCTTCGGGCGGGACTGCCACCTCCTTGAGGCAGGCCGGCAGTGCTTAGGCTCAGCAGCGCCAGCGGGAGCGGTGGCCACTGCCGGGACTGCACGCGAACAAGGGGCTGGCCATTTCGGAAGGAGATGGGAAATTGCTTCGCCCAGAGGGTTGGTCTCTACGCCAGGGAACTGCAGGTGCCCAGTTGCTGAGTATATGCGACACCGAGTTCCATAGATTTTTGGACACGAAAGGAATTAAGGGACGTGGGGATAGTGCCGCGAGTGTTGAGGTGGAAGACCAGTCATGATCTCATTGAATGGTGGGGCAGGCCCGAGGGGCCGAATGGCCTACTCTTGCTCCCGTTCCTCCTATTCTTCACACAAAGGGGAGTGGGAATTTGGAACTCCCTCCCCAAAAAGCTGTCGAGGCTGGGGGGAAATTCCCAAACTGAGATTGATAGATTTTTGTTGGGTTAAGGGGATAAAGCGATATAGAACATTACTCTGTATCTAACCCCACCATTTTAAAAAAGTTTTTTTCTCTTTTTTTTTAGTACATCGAGGGATCTTTACTCTGGATCTAACCCCCGTTTTTTTTTTTTTTCTTTTTTTTTTGTTTGTTAAGGTGACCTTAAAACCCCAGGCCCCTTTTATATTTCCACATCGAGGGGGCCTTTATTCCTCAGGCCCCCTTTATGTACATATTTACAGTTTTAAAATAACTTTATTAAAACCAGATTAATAAACAAAAAACTCAAATTAAAATGCCATTCTCGGCGTCGACGATGCACTCCAGTCCCTGCGGTGCCCACCGGTCGCGGAAGGCCTCAAGCGTACCGGCGGACACCGCATGCTCCTTCTCCAGGGACACCCGGGCCCGAACGTAACCGCGGAAGAGGGGCAGGCAATCGGGGAGGACGGAACCCCCGACGGCCCGCAACCTGGACCTGTGAATTGCCACCTTGGCCAGGCCCAGGAGCAGACCGACGAGGAGATCCTCCTCCCGGCCCATGCCCCTCCGCACCGGGGGCCCAAAGATCAGGAGCGTGGGACTGAAGTGCAGCCAGAATTTGAGGAGCAGCCCCTTCAGATACTCAAAGAGGGGCTGCAACCTCGCACACTCCGTATAAATGTGGAACACGGACTCGTCCAGGCCGCAGAAAGTACAGCTGGCCTGGGAGTCCGTGAACCTACTTAAAAGCCTATTGCACGGGATTGCTCTGTGCAGCACCCTCCACCCCAGGTCCCCGATGTAAAGGGGGAAGACTCCCGCGTAGAGAGACCTCCATCGGGGTTTCCCCTCGCCGCCAGATGGCAACGCGGACCGCCAGGGCGTGTCCGGCCGGCTGACAAGGGCGAGGAAGTGGAAAGTGTGCAGGAGCAGCCCGTACAGGAATCCCCTCCGCGCCGATTGGAATGGCACGGAGGGCATTCCCGAGAGGCGGCTCGGGTTGTGCGGGACCGGCTCCCGAGGAGGGTTTCGGGGCCTGGGTCCGATGAGCAGTTCCGGCCGAGCGGGGGTCAGCTCGGCCGGGATCGCTCCGCACTCCCGAGCCCCCTCGCCACCCGCAGTGAGGGGCGTCCCGGGGGTTTCGGCTACTCCTCCGCCCGCCGGACCGTCCCCGGAGTCAGCCGCCCGGACAGCCGAGGCGCTCTCCTCCGCCGGCGGGGGAGCGCCCTGACTGGAGGCGACCATGTTCCAGACTCGGAAAAGATCCCGGTAAAAGACAGGCAACTCCCTCAGAGAGGCGCGGCTAACGGACTCCACCGGGAGCTGCGTGTCGTCTTGAAGGCAGTGACACTGGCGGAAAAAATACGTCGCCAGCGCACACCATCTGGGAGGACGCTCGACGTACAGGTATCTCTGCAGGGTCCGAAGGCGGAGAGTCGCAGCCTGGGTGCGGACGCACACCAGCGACTGACCGCCCTCCTCGATCGGGAGACTCAGGACCGCGGCAGAGACCCAGTGTTTCCTCTTGCCCCAGAAGAAATCGACGAGTTTCTTCTGGATCTTGGTGGCAAATACAGGGGGCGGGGCCAAAGTTACCAACCGGTACCACAGCATGGAGGCCACCAGTTGGTTTATGACCAACGCTCGGCCCCTGTAGGAAAGCACTCGGAGCAGTCCTGTCCAGCGCCCCGGCCGAGCGGTGACTTTCGCCTCCAACTCCTGCCAGTTTGCCGGCCAGGCTTCCTCAGCGGGGCTAAGGTGGACTCCCAGATAGAGGAGGTGCGTGGTGCTCCACGCAAAAGGTGTCATCTCCTCCGGCAGGGAGTCCACCCGCCACTGACCAACCAGGAGTCCGGAACATTTCTCCCAATTGATCCTCGCGGAGGACGCGGCAGAAAAGGTCTGCTGGCAGTCGCGCATCCTCCGCAAGTCAACGGGATCTGTGATTGCGAGGAGCACGTCGTCGGCGTAAGCCGAGAGGACGACCCGCATGGCCGGCTCGCGCAGAGCCAATCCCGTCAACCTCCTGCGAAGCAGGCACAGGAAGGGCTCCACGCAGATGGTATACAATTGGCCGGACATGGGGCACCCCTGACGCACTCCTCTCCCAAATCGAAGGGGCGCCGTCAAGGACCCGTTAACTTTGACTAGACACTCTGCGGCGGCGTATAAAAGTCGGACCCGGGCCACGAAATGCGGCCCGAGTCCGAAAGCGCGCAGAGTCCCGAAAAGGTAATCGTGATCCACCCTGTCGAACGCCTTCTCCTGATCGAGGGAGAGAAAGGCGACCGACTGACCAGTCCTCTGGGAAAGATGGATCAGGTCCCGGACCAGGTGGATGTTGTCCTGGATGGACCGGCCCGGGACCGTGTAGGACTGGTCGGGGTGGATCATGTGGGCCAGCACGGAGCCCAGGCGGGTAGACATAGCCCGGGCAAAGATCTTATAATCCGTGCTGAGGAGGGAGACCGGACGCCAGTTTTTAAGCAGGCGGAGATCGCCCCTCTTCGGCAGCAGGACGATGACCGCCCTGCGCCACGAGAGGGGCATCTCCCCGGTCACCAGGCTTTCCCCCAGGACCCGCGCGTAATCGTCCCCCAGGACGTCCCAGAACGCCCTGAGGAACTCCACGGTCAACCCATCCAGCCCTGGGGATTTGCCCCTCGAGAGCTGGTGGAGGGCGCCAGTCAGCTCCGCCAACGTGAGCGGAGCCTCCAATCCTTCGGCGCCCTCCGGGCTGACCTGCAGCAGGTCCTCCCACAAAACTCTGCGCGCATCCTCGCTGGACGGATCCGGAGAGAACAACGCACTGTAATACGTCCGGACCAGGAGGCCCATTCCCTCCGGATCCGTGATGGAGGATCTGTCGTCGGCCAGCAGCTCGACGAGCTGCTTACGGACCCCCCGCCATTTTTCCAGCGAGTAGAAGAAGGGTGAGGCGCGGTCCAAATCTTCCAGGATCTGGATCCGCGACCTCACGTACGCGCCTCGGGACCCTATGAGCTGCAGGTTCCTCAGCGCGCCCTTCTTCTCTTTGTACGCCTGCCACAGGGCCGGGTCCGCGACGGCATGACTGAGGCGGGATTCCAAGTCGAGCACCTCCCTCTCAAGGCGCCCGATCTCGGCTTCCTGCCTTTTGGTCGACCCCTTCGCGTACTCCTGACAGAAGACGCGGATGTGAGTCTTGCCCACATCCCACCATAGCCTCAAGGAGGGGAAGCCCCCCTGCTTCCTTCTCCAGTCGGCCCAGAATCGACAGAACGAGTCCCGAAATCGCACGTCCTCCAGCAGCCGGTTGTTAAAGTGCCAGTACGCGGACCCCGCCCGCGTGCGGAGCGGAGTGAACTCCGCCCACACCAGGCGGTGGTCCGAGCACGGCACCAGCCGCATGGAGGCCGCCGAAACGCGGGAGACGTACGCCTGCGAAAAGTAGAGGCGGTCGATTCGCGACCCCCCTCCTCCAGACCTCCACGTGAAGGCGCTGGAGTCGGGATGGAGATTCCGCCAGACGTCCACCAAGTTAAGGGAGCTGATCAGTCCCCTCAACTTCTCCACCGACGCTTGGCCGCGCTGGGGACCGGAGCGATCCCCCACCTCGAGGGTGCAGTTAAAATCCCCCCGAGGATGATGCACTCGCCGCTATCGATGGAGCTCAAGAGAGCGGACACTTCTTCAAAGAAGCGCGCTTGCAAAGCGCCGGGCCTGGGCGCGTACACGTTCACAAAGTGGAGCGGCACGCTACCCAGGCGAACGGCGAGGTGGAGCAAGCGGCCCGGCACTAGCTCCTTGACCCCCAAGATCTCCGGCTGAAAAGTCGGGGCCAACAAGATAGCCACCCCACTAGAAATAGGGGTGAGGTGACTCATGTAGACCCCACCCTGCCACTCCAGGAGCCAGGTGGCTTCGTCTCCCGGAACGGTGTGGGTTTCCTGCAGAAAGCTCACCGCGTATCTCCCTTCCCTAAGGACTGAGAGATTGTGAAATCTGCGGTGAGCCCCTCTGCTGCCGTTGATGTTGAGGCTGGCTATGGTTATCTTCATGTCAAAGGTACTTAAAACCCGTCACCAACAGCTCACTGTGAGGAGGGAGTGGAAGTGCACCTGGCCCTCCACTCCCCCAGCAACCCATTGAGGAACACATTAAAACGGCGCCTCTCAACCAGTTTCACGTCCGCGCGCTTGCCCGCTATCTTAAGGGCGGCACGGACGGACTGGATGATCAGCGCCAGATTCGACCAACGGTCGAGGGCCAGCTGAACTTTATTGCGGCAACCCCTGCAAGCCGCGAGGAAATCCCGGAGTTCCGCCGTGGGGATGAGAGGAGATTCGGTGGGAGGCACGAGGGACTCCACCACCTCACTGGCGATGGAATCAAGATCATCCTCCGTGCCCCGCACCGAATCCCCATCCTCCTCCGGGTCGTCACCGCCAGCGGCCGACACATCCACCACACACTGTGGGGCGGACGTCCCGGCCGCGCCAGCTGGTCCCGCCTCCGTCACGATCCCACCCCCAGGATCGATGGCGGAGGAGTCCTCTCTGGGTTCTATTGTGAAACTGGAGCCTGTAGGCACCAGCGGCTCAGGACCCCCCTCCACCTCCGTCCCCAGGGCAATGAGTGGTCCAGGGGAGACAGAAGTTCCCGACTCCGGGAAACCAGCCGGAGCCGAGATTGGAGGCGGAGGGAGGAGGCTATCTCCCGCTCCGCCAGCACCCACAGGCCCAGCAGGTGGGGCAGCATTCTCAGTTATAACTGGGTCGGGTGTCTCCTGGTTGGTGGTGGACTCCGGCTGGGAGGCCCGACCCTCTGGGGCCTCGCCCTCCCCTTCATTCAGGACACCCGACCCAGTAGCAGTGGCAGAATGGGCGGCTTCCCCAGGCTCCCCCACCACAAGCAGGGCCCCACTTACTCCTTCAGGAGGGGCCTCATGTACCGGGGCCATCCCCTTCCCTCCATCCTGAGGAATAGGGAGCACCTGCCCGGACTTTGCAGCCTTGGTGGTGGCGGTAGGGGAAACCTGGGGACCCGAAACAGGAGACAGCTCCCCTCCAACAGATGGGCCCTGCGCCTCAGGGCCCCTTGTTACCTCTGTGGAGGGGTGCCTTCTCCTCTTTTTCCCAGTTGTGTGCGGAGGCTCAGAGACCTCCATATCATCAGAGGCCTCCACCTCCACACTCTCCTTTTTTTTATTCACCCTGGGCCTGAGCCCAGCCCTGGGGCAAGTTGACTTCCCGAGATCGGGCCTTGGGCTGAGCTCAGGCTCGGGTAGTGTCACGATATCCAGGGGACGCGCCTCTCGATGTTTATTTCTCCTCCGCGCCTTCCTTCCACTTGGACGGTCACCCCCCTCCCTGCCGGAGGCCGTGAAAACCACAGCCTCCGGTACCGACTGAATGGTATCTGGTGGTGGTGTAGTGGGGGTGGGAGGAGGTGCAGCGTCGCCACCCTGGGCCGCTGAGTTGGAGTTGGCAGCCGGGAGGTTGGGGCAGTTCTTACGAACATGCCCCACCCCCTTACAGACATGGCACCGCACCCCGTCCAAGGTCCAGAAGACGCGGTAGGCCGTCCCCTGGAATTCTACATTGAAGTGGCCCTCTATCACCTCCTCCCGCGCCAGCCGCATGAATAACTGGCGGCGGAAGGAGTAGACGTGTCGGAGGCTGTTCTCCCGAAGACCGAGCGGGACTGGGGTGAGCCCCGTCTTTACCTCCCCCAGATGGTGCAGGTGGAGAAGGAGGAGCTCACCAGGGATGAAGGGTGGGACATTGGATAAAATGAGCCTTTGCGCAGTGGCCTCCAGGGGGTCCACTGGCAGAAAGGTCCCGCCCACGGTGAGCCCCTTGCTCAGAGCCAGGGACACCGCCCGCTTGGTCTTCAGGAAAAACACTGCCTTCCCGTACATTTTAGAGGCTGCAACAATGGCCGAAGGGCCGACAACCTCGGCCATTGCTTTCACGCATGCCTCTATAGTCATGTTCGGGTGGACGTAGCTCTTGACCCCATGCTTCGATGTTAATAAAGCAAACGGTGACGGGGCAACAGGTGCAGCTGCAGCAGCCGCAGCAGCATATGAACGGGAAGGCCCCGCCACCGGCGAAGGAGGGCTTGCCATGGGCTCTAAGAGCTACGTCCACCCCCAAGAAACAAAACAAATTTGCACAATTTTAAAGAAAGCAAACTTTAAACAAGGTGGAGTGTGAGTCGAGGAGGATGGCGTAGGATGGTAAAGGAAAAGGGGAGGATAGGTGACTGAGGCGACTGAGTGGAGGAAGGGAGAGAAAGGCTGAAAAGGATGTTTGTTCCAACTGCCAGTTGGAGCACCTTTATCACAATTAGTCCAAACTTGTTTGTTGTCTTCCAGTTGGGGGAGGCTTCTTCGCCCGGGACAGCTGGAGCCGCCCGGTACTCTCCTCTTCTGATTTTAACAAGACAGTCTTCACCCGGGCAACTCCAGCTGTCCCGAGCAGGCAGTTGGGGTGGGGAGGGAGCTCCCTGTGTGCAAACACCAATACAAACACAGGGGCCCCTACTGGATTTGGCTGCCCCACCCCTGAGTCTTCAGGCCTCTTCTCCCTCCCCCAAACAGTTTAAACTTAATAGTCTTTCAGGTGCCCTGACACCCACCTCTCCAGAAAAATTGCAGCCTTCCTTGATGGTTTCCCTCCACTCTGTATTCACCTTTCTCCAATCTCTCTCTCCAGTTGCTGCAGTTTCCACTCTGTATTCACCTTTCTCCAGTTGTTGCAGTCTCCACTCTCCACTCTGCAATTGCTGCAACACAGGTGCAGCTGCTCCCCCTGATTGCTGGCAGGAAGTGCTCCAAATTGCCCAGCCAATCCCAGTGCTGTACCTGTCCTGGGAGTGTTTGATGGGGACAGTGTAGAGGGAGCTTTACTCTGTATCTAACCCCCGTGCTGTACCTGTCCTGGGAGTGTTTGATGGGGGACAGTGTAGAGGGAGCTTTACTCTGTATCTAAACCCCGTGCTGTACCTGTCCTGGGAGTGTTTGATGGGGACAGTGTAGAGGGAGCTTTACTCTGTATCTAAACCCCGTGCTGTACCTGTCCTGGGAGTGTTTGATGGGGACAGTGTAGAGGGAGCTTTACTCTGTATCTAACCCCAGTGCTGTACCTGTCCTGGGAGTGTTTGATGGGGACAGTGTAGAGGGAGCTTTACTCTGTATCTAACCCCCGTGCTGTACCTGTCCTGGGAGTGTTTGATGGGGGACAGTGTAGAGGGAGCTTTACTCTGTATCTAACCCCCGTGCTGTACCTGTCCTGGGAGTGTTTGATGGGGGACAGTGTCGAGGGAGCTTTACTCTGTATCTAACCCTGTGCTTTATTTTGATCATTGGAAATCAGTATTTTCCTGCACCAATCTGCCATGTGAACTATATGCTATTGCACCGTGGCTCGGGGGTAACTCTGTTGCCTCCGTGTCAGAAGGTTTTGGGGCTCAAGCCTCAGAATCGAGGTTGTCACACCTGGTGCCAGTACGGAGGGAGCACTGCCCTGTCGGAGGTCTTGCCTCTCGGAGGAGATGTTAATCTGAAGTGCTATCGGACTGGTTGAAGGTGAGAAAAGGGAGTAGTTTGGGGTTTTTCTTCATGTCTGTGTGTGTACCTTTGTAGAAGACCGTCCGTGAAGGAAGTAGTGAGAGGCTACAAGTGACTGAAGATTAGATCTTTCATCGTTCGCTGGGAACTGAGGTCAACGTACTCCTTCTGGTGATGTATTTAAGCATGGTGTGATGATTCCAGAACATTCCGAAAGCAACACCAATGATCCACCGGGCATAAGCTACTAAGCTTTGGTATCACTGATGTCTGAAAATGTCCACTCGAGCCGAAGGACAACGGATATTTTGGAATACACTTAATCAGAAGCAGAGCAAACCATGGAAGGAGTCCCTGAGGTTATGCGCCCTCAGGTGGATCTACATCATCACTGGGCGCCCAAAGAAAGCTAAGTTCACCGTCTACAAGCAAAGGCGTCTCCAGATGTGTTTCGAGTCCTGTTGCCCCTGTTGCTCCGAGTTGAGGTGCTGTAAACCGGTGGACAAGCTCCTGAGGTCCGATTTCGAGGAGAGGCAAGTGACGGAGGCGAGGATCGAGGAGGACAACGTCTTCAAGGAATGTCTGCGAAGCCTGGGTGGCTTCCTCTTCGGCCTGCTCTTCACCACCGTCTACGGCCTCTTTGTCCTGTTCGTCCAAGAGTACAACCTCTGGTTCTGTCTGGTGTCCACCATCACCATCGGCGTGCTGCTCGGCTTGGGAATGGGGCTGTCGGCCAAAATCCGGGTCAACGTTTTCCTCATGGTCCCCCACATCTTTTCGAGTAAGTCGTCCAAGCTGATTGGCCAGCAACTCCTGAGCGCGTGTTCGGCCCCTGCTCCTCTCCTGAGCCCACCGGTTCAGATTGCATAGAATTACTGAGTATTTCCCTGCACAGAAACAGGCCATTCGGCCCATCTGCTCCGTGCTGGTGTTTCTGCTCCACACGAGCCTCCTCCCACCCCCTCCTCATCCATCCCCGTATCCTTCTATTGTTTTCTCCCTCATGCGTTTATCCAGCTTCCCCTTAAATGTATCTCTGCTATTCCCCCCCAACCACTCCCTGTGGTAGCGAGTTCCACATTCTCACCACTCTCTGGGGAAAGAGGTTTCTCCTGAATTCCCCATTGGGTTTCTTATTGACTGTCTGATATTGATGGCAGGGGCATTGTGGGGATGGGGGGAGCTAGGGGGAAGGGCACTTAACCAAATGAACCAATGGGAAAAGCCCCAGTAAATTGCTTTCTCAAAAAATTGTCCTTTTTGCTTCTCTTTGTCCCGTCTCCATCCGGTCCTGCCCAGAACAAGGAAAGTCCTTCCTCCTGGTGTTAGCTTTCGGACTTGTGGTTGAAGGACCACTTCAGAACATTATAATTAACTTCACTCGAGGATCAGAATCGATCGCCTGCGGAGCCGAGTTAGCCATGAACCAGACCAAAGAACTCATGCAAAAGGCAAAGGAGCCCTTGATTGGTAAGAGGCAAAGTCTTTGGCTTATTGTATGGGAGATACTGCACAAAGACAGGCCATTCGGCCCATCTGCTCTATGGCGAGCCTCCTCCCACCCACTCTTCATCTCACCCTATCCCCATATCCTTCCATTCCTTTCTCCCTCATGTGTTTTTCCAGCTTCCCCTCAAATGTATCTCTGCTATTCCCCCTCAACCAGTCCCTGTGGTAGCGGGTTCCACATTCTCACCACTCTCCGGGGAAAGGAGTTTCTCCTGAATTCCCCATTGGATTTATTAGTGACTGTCTTATATTGATGGCCCCCTTGTTCTGGTCTCCAAAAGTGGAACCAAGACTCACGGTCAGGGTCGTGATGCAGGACCCAATCAATGTAGAAAGACAGGGGAAGTGGAGGCCTTTCTCAGTGAGTGTGACACCATTGCTGGGACTGTACATCCCTGGAAACTGTACTCACCAAAGGTGACAGGAGGAGTTTTGTACCTTTGAAATCCTGGATTATGAATGAGTTGGAATAGCAGGTGGTACAAAGAGGCTTTAATGTTCAAATGCCCCTCCAGTGCCACACTTCCCTCTAGCTCTCTAGCCCTACAACCCTCCGAGATCTCTGCTCTCCTCCAATTCCGGCCACTTGCCCATCCCCCGATTCCTATCGCTCCACCATTGGCGGCCGTGCCTTCAGCTGCCCGGGAGCTCCGGAATTCCCTCCCTAAACCTTTCCGCCTCTCTCTCTCTCTGTCTCCTCCTTTAAGACGCTCCTTAAAACCGACCTCTTTGACCGAGCTTTTGGTCGCCCGTCCCCTAATATCTCCTTAGGTGGCTCGGGGGTCAAATTTTCTTTTATTACACTCTTGTGAAGCACCTTGGGATGTTTTCCAAGAAAAGTGTTGCCAAATATCCCAGCTGTTGCCTGGAAATTCCTAAAGATCATGGATTGATGCCTCCTGTATTTTGGCACACGGATCAGGAAGTGAAGGAGTGGAATAATTTACAATGGATGTCCGGAGCATCTATTGTCTTGCTGTTCTAGAGAAGTACACATTTGTCCCAGTATATCACCATCATTATTTGATTCTTCCTTCATCCTCTTTTTCAGCTGCTCTCGATAAAATCAAGACTATTGCCACATCAGCCAAAGGAGTCGGTGATCGTGTGCGGAGGTTTTTCGTGTCAATGAAGAGATCGATCAAGCATATAGGTACAGCCGGGAATACCCATCCCTACTCACATGCTGCTAGACCCACATCAAACACTCCCAGGATAGGTACAGCCGGGAATACCCATCCCTACTCACATGCTGCTAGACCCACATCAAACACTCCCAGGATAGGTACAGCACGGGGGTTAGATACAGAGTAAAGCTCCCTCTACACTGTCCCCATCAAACACTCCCAGGACAGGTACAGCACAGGGGTTAGATACAGAGTAAAACTCCCTCTACACTGTCCCCCATCAAACACTCCCAGGACAGGTACAGCACGGGGGTTAGATACAGAGTAAAGCTCCCTCTACACTGTCCCCATCAAACACTCCCAGGACAGGGATAGCACGGGGGTTAGATACAGAGTAAAGTTCCCTCTGCACTGTCCCCCATCAAACACTCCCAGGGCAGGGACAGCACGGCGGTTAGATACAGGATTAAATGCATGTGTCACAATCAACTCTCGCTTCCTCTCACAGTTCCACGGTGCTCCTGACAGAAAAGAATATTTCAGAATGTTTTACAGGTTAGAGATGGGCACACTAAAGGAATTTGGGTGGATGGGGTTATAAGAGCATACGGATTAGGAGCAGGAGGAGGCCATTCGGGGATTTATTTGTTCATGGGGTGTGGGCGTCGCTGGCCAGGCCAGCATTTATTGCCCATCCCTAATTGCCCCTTGAGAAGGTGGCGGTGAGCTGCCTTCTTGAACCGCTGCAGTCCATGTGGGGTAAGTACACCCACAGTGCTGTTAGGGAGGGAGTTCCAGGATTTGGACCCAGCGACAGTAAAGGAACGGCCGATATAGTTCCAAGTCAGGATGGTGTGTGACTTGGAGGGGAACTTGCAGGTGGTGGTGTTCCCATGCATCTGCTGCCCTTGGCCTTCTAGTTGGTAGTGGTGGCGGGTTTGGAAGGTGCTGTCTAAGGAGCCTTGGTGCGTTGCTGCAGTGCATCTTGTAGACGGTACACACTGCTGCCACTGTGCGTCGGGGGTGGAGGGAGTGAATGTTTGTAGATGGGGTTCCAATCAAGTGGGTGGCTTTGTCCTGGATGGTGTCGAGCTTCTTGAGTGTTGTTGGAGCTGCACCCATCCAGGCAAGCGGAGAGTATTCCATCACACTCCTGACTTGTGCCTTGTAGATGGTGGACAGGCTTTGGGGAGTCAGGAGGTGAGTTACTCGCCGCAGGATTCCCAGCCTGTGACCTGCTCTTGTCGCCACGGTATTTATGTGTTCAGTTTCTGGGATGTCAGGAAGAGGTAGGTTGGGGAACAGCGCCCTCTGCTGTGCCCGCCTGAGATTGACACCTCCCACACAAGCCATTCTGTATTTGATTTGAGTCCAACAATAAAAAAAAGCCAAGCTAATGTCAGAAGCACCAGGATGATTTGTAAAGTATCAATTTGATGTTGACCCTGCCCAGAGAGCAGAGACCTCCATGTCTCCTATCTTCTCTACTCAAGCCCAGGGTTTAGAGGTGAAGGCTCAGTCAACCGGCACACCAAGCCTCCTAAGTTTCTTTGTAAATTACAAAGTGGATCTGCTGAATCAATGACCCTCTCCTCCTGGCATACTTAGAAAGATGAGCAGGAGTAACAGAATATTATACAATGAGGCGACATATTAATTGTATACTACAATTTGAAAATATGTTTGTGCAGCTCTGCTCACCTTTTTCCTAAATCTGCGTTCATCGTGGAAAATTATTATGTAAACGCGTCACGGTGTAATTACACCCATCCTGCCAGCGGAGGGCGCTGCAGCTCCATCTCATGGGAGCAGGTAAAGGCTGCCCGCCATGTATGCATGGGTAGATTTCAGTGGAAATCAGGAACTGGTGAAAGGTGGGGGGTGGGGGGGGGGGGTGGTGCGGTGGTGGTAGGCAGGTGATGGTTGGGTTGCTGGATGGGTGCGTAGGGGTATGGGTTGGTAGTTGGATGATTAGGCGGGGTAGAAAAGTAGGCAGCCACACAGATGGGCGGCAAGATATAATAACACTTTGCCTCTTTTGTTGAATTGCCCAGTGCGAATTCTACAGAATCTCATGCACTGGATCTCCCACATTGGCGTAATGTGCAACAAGGAATTGGGTGAACCCTACAGAAAGTGCATCAAAGTGTTTGACGACGCCATTAACCACTGCCTGTCACTGCTCAGCATCTTCGGCTTCCTCTGCTACATTGTCAACATTGTCAAACCACTGTGTGGATTTGCTACACGTAAGAGCTGAGACATCATGACTGAATTATCAACCAATGGCAACACGGCAGGGGCAGGGGTCATACTGGCATCTTATTTCATGGGACCTCCAGTGCCCAGCGCAACTTGTGTCTAAAGCCGGAATGGGAAGTCCGTGACCTGATTCTGAAAGGGTTTCGATAGGGTAGACGTAGAGAAGATGTTTCCCCTTGTGGGGGGGGAGACAGTCACTAATAAATCCAGTGGGGAATTCAGGAGAAACTTCTTTCCCCGGAGAGTGGTGAGAATGTGGAACTCGCTACCACAGGGAGCGGTTGAGGGGAATAGCGGAGATACATTTAAGGGGGAAGCTGGATAAACACATGAGGGAGAAAGGAATAGAAGGATGAAGAGGGGGTGGGAGGAGGCTCGTGTGGAGCAGAAACACCAGCACAGAGCAGATGGGCCGAGTGGCCTGTTTCTGTGCTGGAAAACTCTACGTTTATTCCAAGTTTATTCTGACCTCCCAAACGGACGGATTCTTTTTGAAGTGTATTCACTGCGCCTCAGTGACCCCAGCGCAGTGTAGGGGAGTGTACGTTAAGCGGTAATGGCGGAGAGAGAGGGTGCGGAGGGAGTTGGAGGAGGGACAAGCCATCTTGGACACCGGCGGAGGGAGGGCGTGCAGGTTAAAGGCAGTGGCTCGACGTGTGTGTGGGTGCTAGTGGAGTGATGGTGAAGGGTATTGGTGCAGTCGGGGTGAGGGATGGTGCGAAGGGGGTGGAAGGAGTTGGAGGGAGGGTGGCGTAGTGGGAGAGGTACAGGTGAAGCAGCCTCATTTTTCTTACGTGGCCATCTTTTCACAGTTATCCAATTGTTCTGCTTGATCCCAGCGTACATCAAGGAGCAGTTGAAAAAGCGCGTGGGAGAGCGTGAGTACAAATCCACTTTATCCTCGCACCTCCAGCGCAGTGTAGGGGAGTGTACGTTCGGCGGTAATGGCGGAGAGAGAGGGTGCGGAGGGAATTGGAGGAGGGACAAGCCATCTGGACACGGGTGGAGGGAGGGTGTGCAGGATCATAACCTTTCACAACCTCATGGCGTCCCGAAACACTTCACAGCCAATGAAGTAGTCTGGAAGTGCGGTCACTGTTGTAACGTGGGAAACTTGTGCACAGCAAGATCCCACAAACAGCAATCTGATAATGACCCAGATCGTCTGTTTTTTTTTTAATGATGTTGGTTGAGGGATAAATATTGAGCCCCAGGACACCGGGGAAGACTCCCCCAATCACCACCACCCCCCCCCCACTGCCCCCACTCTTCTTCCAATAGCGGCCGTGGGATCCACCTGAGAGGGGCAGACGTGGTGGGGGGGCCTCAGTTTAACATCTCATCTGAAAGACGGCACCTCCGACAGTACAGCACTCCATCAGTACTGGCACTGGGGAGTGTCGGCCTGGATTATGGGGCTCAAGTCTCTGGAGTGGGGGCTCGAACCCCTGAGGCGAGTGAGCCAAAGCTGATCAAACAGGCGACACCTCAGCCAAACCGCGCCGGGCCTGAAAGATTATTTTGACCGTACCGGACTACCGGGTGTCTCAAAAAAGAACACACTTCCAATCCGTCACCCCGGCGACTCCGAAAACCCTCACCCTCACCCTCATCCCGATCTTCTGTTTCGCCCTCAGCCATCTCGGATGCCTTGGAGAAAGTGGCGAAGGAGTTTGAGTTCAACATTTCGATACAGCATCACTTTCACATTCACGCCAATCAGTCCAAGAGCCTTTCGAATGTGGCCTTGGACATTATGGAGGAGATCAGGGAGCGGGTCGGAGGTGTCTATGAGTCCATTGGAATCTTTGGCTACAGTTCAACCCTCGTGATGCTCTACCTGTACATTCAGTGAGTCAAAACTGAAGGATATATTGGCTTTGGAGGACACTACAGTGCAGATTCACCTGAATCATTACACAGAATTTACAGTGCAGTAAAAAGGCCCATCTCCTCCGTGCTGGTGTTTCTGTCCCACATGATCCTCCTCCCACCCCCTCTTCATCTCACCCCATCCCCATATACTCCTATTCCTTTCTCCCTCATGTGTTTATCCAGCTTCCCACTGAAATGCATCTCTGTTATTCCCCTCAACCACTCCCTGTGGAAGCGAGTTCCACATTCTCACCACTCTCTGGGGAAAGAATTCCTGAATTCCCCATTGGATTTATTAGTGACTGTCTTATATTGATGGCCCCCTAGTTCTGGTCTCCCCCCCCCTCCCCAACAAGTGGAAACTTCTCTACGTCTACCCTATCGAAAACCCTTTCATCATTTTAAAGACCTCAATCAGGTCACTCCTCAGCCTTCTCTCCTCTAGAGAAAAGAGCCCCCGGCCTGTTCAGTCTTTCCTGATACTTTTGGTATTATCATTGTAAATCCTTTGTGCACCTTCTCCAAAGCTTCTGTATCCTCTCTACAATATCGAGACCAGAACTACTCACAGCACATAATATGAGGTTAAAAGGGTTAAATTACGAGGACAGGTCACACAGACTGGGCTTGTATTCCTTCGAGTGTAGAAGATTAAGGCGGTGATCTTATCGAGGGGGTTTAAGATGATTAAAGGATTCGATCGGGTCGATAGAGAGAAACTATTTCCTCTGGTGGGGGGGGAGGGGGAGTCCAGAACAAGGGGGCAGAACCTTAAAATTCGAGCCAGGCCGTTCAGGGGGTGATGTCAGGAAGCACTTCTTCACACAAAGGGGAGTGGGAAATCTGGAACCCTCTCCCCACAAAAAGCTGTCGAGGCTGGGGGGGGGGGGGGGGGGGGGGGGAGCAAAGGCTTGCAAATGGAGTTGAGATACAGGTCAGCCATGATCGATTGAGGTGCTGAATGGCCTCCTCCTGTTGCTAGGTTTTGCTTACTTGCTAACTTACAGCCTCAACAAGTGGTCCAACCCTCGATGCTGCTATCCCGAATGTTTTTGATCTGTTGTGGCAATTAGGTAAACCCACAAGAGTGCAATGGGGAAGCATTCTTCTGAATTTAGTGATTGTAATCATCCCAAAATTCCTAGATTCGGGAAAGGTCCCAACGGATTGGAAAACTGCAAATGTAGCACCTCTATTCAAGAAAGGAGAGAGGCAGAAAGCAGGGAACAATAGGCCAGTTAGCCTAACACGTGTCTTTGGGAAAATGCTGGAATCCATTATTAAGAAAGTATAGCAGGACGTTTAGAAAATCAGAATACAATCAGGCAGAGTCAACATGGTTTTACGAAAGGGAAATCGTGTTTGACCAATTTATTAGAGTTCTTTGAGGATGTGACAAGCAGGGTGGATAAAGGGAAACCACTAGATGTAGTATATTTGGATTTCCCAAAGACATTTGATAAGGTGCCACATAAAAGGTTATTACATAAGTTAAGAGCTCATGGTGTTGGGGGTAATATAGTAGCACAGATAGAGGACTGGCTAACGAACATGAAAAAGAGAGTCGGGATGAACGGGCATTCTCAGGTTGGCAAACTGTTACTAGTAGAGTGCCACAATCAGGTCAGCCACGATTTTCTTGAATGGCAGAACAGGCTGAAGGGGCCGAATGGCCTACTCCTGCTCTTGCTTCTTCTGATCTTATTAGCTAGGACATGCTGTTGGGGTTTCACAGCTTAAATGGCTTTATTTGGTATCTAACCCCTGTTTTTTTTCTTTTCTTTTTTTTCTTTTGCAGAGGGAGCTTTACTCTGTATCTAACCCCATTTTTTTTTTTGATGGGGACAGTGTCGAGGGAGCTTTACTCTGTATCTAACCCCGTTTTTTTTTTTTCGTTTTTTTTCTAACCACCAGGAGTCCGGAACATTTCTCGCGGAGGACGCGGCAGAAAAGGTCTGCTGGCAGTCGCGCATCCTCCGCAAGTCAACGGGATCTGTGATTGCGAGGAGCACGTCGTCGGCGTAAGCCGAGAGGACGACCCGCATGGCCGGCTCGTGCAGAGCCAATCCCGTCAACCTCCTGCGAAGCAGGAACAGGAAGGGCTCCACGCAGATGGTATACAATTGGCCGGACATGGGGCATCCCTGACGCACTCCTCTCCCAAAGCAAAGGGGCGCCGTCAAGGACCCGTTAACTTTGACTAGACACTCTGCGGCGGCGTATAAAAGTCGGACCCGGGCCACGAAATGCGGCCCGAGTCCGAAAGCGCGCAGAGTCCCGAAAAGGTAATCGTGATCCACCCTGTCGAACGCCTTCTCCTGATCGAGGGAGAGAAAGGCGACCGACTGACCAGTCCTCTGGGAAAGATGGATCAGATCCCGGACCAGGTGGATGTTGTCCTGGATGGACCGGCCCGGGACCGTGTAGGACTGGTCGGGTGGATCATGTGGGCCAGCACGGAGCCCAGGCGGGTAGACATAGCCCGGACAAAGATCTTATAATCCGTGCTGAGGAGGGAGACTGGACGCCAGTTTTTAAGCAGGCGGAGATCGCCCCTCTTCGGCAGCAGGACGATGACCGCCCTGCGCCACGAGAGGGGCATCTCCCCGGTCGCCAGGCTTTCCCCCAGGACCCGTGCGTAATCGTCCCCCAGGACATCCCAGAACGCCCTGAGGAACTCCACGGTCAACCCATCCAGCCCTGGGGATTTGCCCCTTGAGAGCTGGTGGAGGGCGCCAGTCAGCTCCGCCAACGTGAGCGGAGCCTCCAATCCTTCGGCACCCTCCGGGCTGCAGGTCCTCCCACAAAACTCTGCGCGCATCCTCGCTGGACGGATCCGGAGAGAACAACGCACTGTAATAAGTACAGACCAGGAGGCCCATTCCCTCCGGATCCGTGATGGAGGATCCGTCGTCGGCCAGCAGCTCGACGAGCTGCTTACGGACCCCCCGCCATTTTTCCAGCGAGTAGAAGAAGGGTGAGGCGCGGTCCAAATCTTCCAGGATCTGGATCCGCGACCTCACGTACGCGCCTCGGGACCCTATGAGCTGCAGGTTCCTCAGCGCGCCCTTCTTCTCTTTGTACGCCTGCCACAGGGCCGGGTCCGCGACGGCATGACCTAGGCGGGATTCCAAGTCGAGCACCTCCCTCTCAAGGCGCCCGATCTCGGCTTCCCGCCTCTTGGTCGACCCCTTCGCGTACTCCTGACAGAAGACGCGGATGTGAGTCTTGCCCACATCCCACCATAGCCTCAAGGAGGGGAAGTCCCCCCTGCTTCCTTCTCCAGTCGGCCCAGAATCAACAGAACGAGTCCGAAATCGCTCGTCCTCCAGCAGCCGGTTGTTAAAGTGCCAGTACGCGGACCCCGCCCGCGTGTGGAGCGGAGTGAACTCCGCCCACACCAGGCGGTGGTCCGAGCACGGCACCAGCCTCATGGAGGCCGCCGAGACGCGGGAGGCGTACGCCTGCGAAATGTAGAGGCGGTCGATTCGGGACCATCCTACTCCAGACCTCCACGTGAAGGCACTGGAGTCGGGATGGAGATTCCGCCAGACGTCCACCAAGTTAAGGGAGCTGATCAGTCCCCTCAACTTCTCCACCGACGCTTGGCCGCGCTGGGGACCGGAGCGATCCCCCACCTCGAGGGTGCAGTTAAAATCCCCCCCGAGGATGATGCACTCGCCGCTATCGATGGAGCTCAAGAGAGCGGACACTTCTTCAAAGAAGCGCGCTTGCAACGCGTCGGGCCTGGGCACGTACACGTTCACAATGTGGAGCGGAACGCAACCCAGGCGAACGGCGAGGTGGAGCAAGCAGCCCGGCACTAGCTCCTTGACCCCCAAGATCTCCGGCTGAAAAGTCTGGGCCAACAAGATAGCCACCCCACTAGAAATAGGGGTGAGGTGACTTGTGCAGACCCCAACCTGCCACTCCAGGAGCCAGGTGGCTTCGTCTCCCGGAACGGTGTGGGTTTCCTGCCGAAAGCTCACCGCGTATCTCCCTTCCCTGAGGACTGAGAGATTGTGAAATCTGCGGTGAGCCCCTCTGCTGCCGTTGATGTTGAGGCTGGCTATGGTTATCTTCATGTCAAAGGCAATTAAAACCCGTCACAAACACCTCACTGTGAGGAGGGAGTGGAAGTGCACCTGGCCTTCCACTCCCCCAGCAACCCATTGAGGAACACATTAAAACGGCGCCTCTCAACCAGTTTCACGTCCGCGCGCTTGCCCGCTATCTTAAGGGCGGCACGGTGGGACTGGATGATCAGCGCCAGATTCGACCAACGGTCGAGGGCCAGCTGAACTTTATTGCAGCAACCCCTGCAAGCCGCAAGGAAATCCCGGAGTTCCGCCGTGGGGATGAGGGGAGATTTGGTGGGAGGCACGAGGGACTCCACCACCTCACTGGCGATGGAATCAAGATCATCCTCCTTGCCCCACACCGAATCCTCATCCTCATCCTCCTCCGGGTCGTCACCGCCAGCGGCCGACACATCCACCACACACTGTGGGGCGGACGTCCCGGCCGCGCCAGCTGGTCCCGCCTCCGTCACGATCCCACCCCCAGGATCGATGGCGGAGGAGTCCTCTCTGGGTTCCACTGTGAAACTGGAGCCTGTAGGCACCAGCGGTTCAGGACCCCCCTCCACCTCCGTCCCCAGGCCAATGAGTGGTCCAGGGGAGACAGAAGTTCCCGACTCCGGAAATCCAGCCGGAGCCGAGACCGGAGGCGGAGGGAGGAGACTATCTCCCGCTCCGCCAGCACCCACAGGTCCAGCAGATGGGGCAGCATTCTCAGTTATAACCGGGTCAGGTGTCTCCTGGTTAGTGGTGGACTCCGGCTGGGAGGGCCGACACTCTGGGGCCTCGCCCTCACCTTCACTCAGGGCACCCGACCCAGTAGCAGTGTCAGAATGGGCGGCGTCCCCAGGCTCCCCCACCACAAGCAGGGCCCCACTTACTCCTTCAGGAGGGGCCTCATGTTCCGAGGCCTTCCCCTCCCCTCCATCCTGAAGAATAGAGTGCTCCTGCCCGGACTTTGTAGCCTTGGTGGTGGCGGTAGGGGAAACCTGGGGACCCGAAACAGGAGACAGCTCCCCTCCAACAGATGGGCCCTGCGCCTCAGGGCCCCTTGTTACCTCTGTGGAGGGGTGCCTTCTCCTCTTTTTCCCAGTTGTGTGCGGAGGCTCAGAGACCTCCATATCATCAGAGGCCTCCACCTCCGCACTCTCCTTTTTTTTTATTCACCCTGGGCCTGAGCCCAGCCCTGGGGCAAGTTGACTTCCCAAGATCGTGCTTTGTGCTGAGCTCAGACTCGGGTAGTGTCACGGTGTCCAGGGGACACGCCTCTCGATGTTTATTTCTCCTCCGCGCCTTCCTTCCACTTGGACGGTCACCCCCCTCCCTGCCGGAGGCCGTGAAAACCACAGCCTCCGGTACCGACTGAATGGTATCTGGTGGTGGTGTAGTGGGGGTGGGAGGAGGTGCAGCGTCGCCACCCTGGGCCGCCGAGTTGGAGTTGGCAGCCGGGAGGTTGGGGCAGTTCTTACGAACATGCCCCACCCCCTTACAGACATGGCACCGCACCCCGTCCGAGGTCCAGAAAACGCGGTAGGCCGTCCCCTGGAATTCTACATTAAAGTGGCCCTCTGTCACCGCCTCCCGCGCCAGCTGCATGAATAACTGGCAGCGGAAGGAGTACACGTGTCGGAGGCTGTTCTCCCGAAGACTGAGCGGGACTGGGGTGAGCCCCGTCTTTACCTCCCCCAGATGGTGCAGGTGGGGAAGGAGGAGCTCACCAGGGATGAAGGGTGGGACATTGGATAGAATGAGCCTTTGCGCAGTGGCCTCCAGGGGGTCCACTGGCAGAAAGGTCCCGCCCACGGTGAGCCCCTTGCTCAGAGCCAGGGACACCGCCCGCTCGGTCTTCAGGAAAAACACTGCCTTCCCGTACATTTTAGAGGCTGCAACAATGGCCGAAGGGCCGACAACCTCGGCCATTGCTTTCACGCATGCCTCAATAGTCATGTTCGGGTGGATGTAGCTCTTGACCCCATGCTTCGCTGTTAATAAAGCAAACGGTGACGGGGCAACAGGTGCAGCTGCAGCAGCCGCAGCAGCATATGAACGGGAAGGCCCCGCCACCGGCGAAGGAGGGCTTGCCATGGGGTCGAAGAGCCACGTCCACCCCCAAGAAACAAAACAAATTTACACAATTGAAACAAAAAAAAAGCAAACTTTAAACCAAGTGGAGTGGGAGTAGAGGAGGATGGGGTAGGATGGTAAAGGAAAAGGGGAGGATAGGTGACTGAGGCGACTGAGTGGAGGAAGGGAGAGAAAGGCTGAAAAGGATGTTTGATCCAACTGCCAGTTGGAGCACCTTTATCACAATTAGTCCAAACTTGTTTGTTGTCTTCCAGTTGGGGGAGGCTTCTTCGCCCGGGACGGCTGGAGCCGCCCGGTACTCTCCTCTTCTGATTTTAACAAGACAGTCTTCACCCGGGCAACTCCAGCTGTCCCGAGCAGGCAGTTGGGGTGGGGAGGGAGCTCCCTGTGTGCAAGCACCAATACAAACACAGGGGCCCCTACTGGATTTGGCTGCCCCACCCCTGAGTCTTCAGGCCTCTTCTCCCTCCCCCAAACAGCTCAAACTTAAGAGTCTTTCAGGTGCCCTGATACCCACCTCTCCAAAACAATTGCAGCCTTCCTTGATGGTTTCTCTCCACTCTGTATTCACCTGTCACCTGTCACCTGTCTCCAGTCTCCTCTCTCCAGTTGCTGCACTCTCCACTCTCCACTCTCCACTCTCCACTCTGCAATTGCTGCAGCACAGGTGCAGCTGCTCCCCCTGATTGCTGGCAGGAAGTGTTACAAATTGCCCAGCCAATCCCCGTGCTGTACCTGTCCTGGGAGTGTTTGATGGGGACAGTATAGAAGGAGCTTTACTCTGTATCTAACCCCCGTGCTGTCCCTGTCCTGGGAGTGTTTGATGGGGGACAGTGTCGAGGGAGCTTTACTCTGTATCTAACCCCGTGCTGTATCTGTCCTGGAAGTATTTGATAGGGACAGTGTAGAGGGAGCTTTACTCTGTATCTAACCCCGTGCTGTATCTGTCCTGGAAGTATTTGATAGGGACAGTGTAGAGGGAGCTTTACTCTGTATCTAACCCCCTGTGCTGTACCTCTCCTGGGAGTGTTTGATGGGGGACAGTGTAGAGGGAGCTTTACTCTGTATCTAACCCCCGTGCTGTCCCTGTCCTGGGAGTCTTTGATGGGGACAGTATAGAGGGAGCTTTACTCTGTATCTAACCCCCGTGCTGTCCCTGTCCTGGGAGTGTTTGATGGGGGACAGTGTAGAGGGAGCTTTACTCTGTATCTAACCCCGTGCTGTATCTGTCCTGGAAGTATTTGATAGGGACAGTGTAGAGGGAGCTTTACTCTGTATCTAACCCCCCGTGCTGTACCTGTCCTGGGAGTGTTTGATGGGGGACAGTGTAGAGGGAGCTTTACTCTGTATCTAACCCCCCGTACTGTACCTGTCCTGGGAGTGTTTGATGGGGACAGTGTAGAGGGAGCTTTACCCTGTATCTAACCCCCCGTACTGTACCTCTCCTGGGAGTGTTTGATGGGGGACAGTGTGGAGGGAGCTTTACTCTGTATCTAACCCCCGTGCTGTACTCTCTTGGGAGTGTTTGATGGGGACACTGGATTACTAAGGCATGCAGAAGAAGGAGGATGAACCCAGTTTAACCCCACTCATGTTCTCTTGTCAGAGCGTTGCTGTATCGGAAAAACTACCTCTTCAGAGATGACTACGACAACTGTTACATCACCAACCAGTTCCTGGAAATCGACGTCATGAGAGCCAAAACTGAGAAGAGCACAATTCTGCCATTGAGTTTCCAAGAGGCCTGCAAATACATCCAGCCCTGTGAGTAGAGCTTTGTGCCCAGCCTGCAGTGCAATATCAGCCAATGAACCAGTGGTCTCACACTGGGTTACGGTCACAGCAGTCACCAGGTAGATTAGATGGAAATCACAACACACACAAACAAGCATTTCGGCCCCACCAGTCAATGTTGGCATTTGTTAGTCATCCTAATCTCATTGTAGCCACTCTGTTCCCATAACCCTTCTATCCCCTCCCTCCCCCGCACCTTGCCTATTCACCAACCACCTATCCAACCCTGTCTTCAATGCTGACCTGGTCTTTGCTGCTCTCCACTGATGCATTTCACGGCTGCTCTCTGTGTTGCAGAATGTCTCCCCAGTACCCCCTCCCCCCCACCCCCACCCCAGGGTGCTGGGGCCAACATTTATCCCTCAGCCAACTATCTGGGGTTCATTGCCGCTGTGTGGGATCTTGCTGTGCGCAGATTTGGCTGCTGTGCTTCCTGTATTCCATCGGTGGCTGCACGTCCGGGGTGGGGGAGGGGGAAAGCGCTTCGTTGGCTGTGGGAACGAAAGGCGCTAGAGAGATGCACATCTTTACGTTAACCCCTCTTTCTGGACCCCCTCACTCGCAACAGTCCTTTCCATCTGCTTCCTCCCACCCCTTCATCATTTTAAACATCTTTCAAAGCACCCTATCATTTCCTTCTCTTCGAACACAAAACTGCCCCAGCTGATCAAGTCTTCCTTCATATCTGTATTTCCACATAAGATGCAGTATTCAGGTGAGCCTATCTGCATCCTCCCTATTGCCTCAACCTCTTTGCTATCGAGTGGAGCCCAATAGTGCAGACAGTGTTCGGGCTCTGGGTTTACTGAGTTCTGATGTCCAAACCACTGAAGTGCGCCGTGGATAGAAGTGGTTCCAGAGCAGACCCAGCCCTCCGGGACACCCTTACCCCCATTTCCAATCGCTCTGACAAACTGAGCTTAATTACCACCCTCCTTCTAATTCCAGACCCTTTTAACCTTCTCCAATAATCCCCCGCATGGTATCTCGTCAAATAATTTACGGAAGTCCATGTACACCACATCCGCCGCATTACCCACTCCCTGCATCCGCTGCACCGGTCAGCTTCTCAAAACAACTGAATCAGGGTTACCGAGCACGATCGCCCTTTCTACAATCTGTACTGCCCGCTTCTCATTATTTTCTCTTCATTGAGGTGCGTAGTCATTCCATCTTGAATTAACGGTTCCAAAATTAGCCTGCCGCACATTTTAAAGCAACTCACCTGTCATTTCCTGTTGTTTTATTTGAAAACGGGTTTTGCAGAGGCTCTAGATGAAAGACCAGAGTAACGAAATCCAAGATGGCTGACAGCACAAAGTTAGGGGGCACGGTTAAAAATGTAAAAGGGAGTAAGAATTTGCAAAAGGACATTGTCAGATGAAGTGAGCGGGTAAAACTGGGACAGATAAAGTTCAGTGTGAGCTCATCCACTTTGGGACCTCAGAAAGAAAGAGCTGTTGCCTCTATACTTGACTATTACGATGCACTCCTGGCCAGCCTCCCATGTACTACCCTCTGTAAACTTGAGGTCATCCAAAACTCTGCCAAACCCCCGTCCTAACTCCTACCGAGTCCCGTTCACCCATCACCTCCCCGTGCTCGCTGACTCTACACTGGCCCCCGGTCCAGCAACACCTCCATTTCAAAATTCTCATCCTTGCTTTCAAATCCCCTCAATAGTCTTCCTCGCCCCCTCCCTATCTTTGTCACCTCCTACAACCCTCCAAGATCTCTGCGCTCCTCCAATTCTGGCCTCTCGTGCATTCCCCCCCCCCCCTCCGATTCCCATCACTCCACCATTGGCGGCCATGCCTTCAGCTCCAAGAGGGAATTCGACAGCATGGATCCAAAGTTGGCTGCAAAGTGACAGGAGACAGAGAGTAGTGGTGAACAGTTGTATTTTTTTCAGACTAGCGGAAGGTATATACTGGGGTTCCCCAGGGGTCGGCGTTGGGGCCCCTGCTTTTCTTGATATATATTAATGACCTAGGCTTGGGTGTACATGGGCACAATTTCAAAATTTGCGGCTGACACAAAAGTTGGAAGTATTGTGAACTGTGAGGAGGATAGTGATAGACTTCAAGAGGACATAGACAGGCTAGTGGAATGGGCGGACATGTGACAGATGAAATTAAATGTAGGGAAGTGTGAAATGATACATTTTGGTAGAAAGAGCAAGGAGAGGCAATATAAAATAAAGGGTACAATTGTAAAAGGGGGTGCAGGAGCAGAGGGACCTGGGGGTAAATGTGCATAAGTCATTGAAGGTGGCTGGGCAGGTTGAGAAAGTGGTTAATAACAGGATCCTGGGTTTTATTAATAGAGGCAAAGAGTACAAAAGCAAGGAAGTTATGGTGAACGTTTATTAAACACTGGTTCAGCCTCAACTGGAGTATTGTGTCCAATTCTGGGCACCACACTTTAGGAAGGATGTGAAGGCATTTGAGCGCAGAACAGATTTACAAGAATGGGTCCCGTGGTGAGGGAACTTCAGTTATGAGGATCTATTGGAGAAGCTGGGGCTGTTCTCCTGAGAGAAGGGTGCGAGGAGATTTGATCGAGGTCTTCAAAATCACGAGGGGTCTGGACAGAGTAGATAGGGGGAAACTGTTCCCACTGGGGGAAGGGGCGAGAACCGGAGGGCACTGATTTAAGGTGATATTTCTCAACCAACATCAGTAACAAAAAAAAAAGGGACATTATCACATTGCTGTTTGTGGGAGCTTGCTGTGCACAAAAACGGTGTTTCCTACATTACGACAGAACCACGCTTCCAAAGGTAATTCATTGGCTGTAAAGGGCTTTGGGGCGTCCCGAGCTTGTGCAAGGGGCTAGAGAAATGCAAGTTGTTGTTGTTGGTCACTGGAGGGATAACCAGCATGAACATGTTTCTTCGTTTGGACAGGCTCCTTCTACCTTACTGTCTCGGAGAAGCAGAAGTACTTTGTTGGCTTCTCCACAGTCCTGCGTCAGGCCTTAACGGTTTTGGTCATCATTCTCCTGGACTACACCATCTACTGGGTGCTCGATATGGTCAGTTATCACCTGCAGGTAGAGATCGTCGCACGATGTGAGTTCACCCACTGCTAAAGTGGAACACTAAGTCAACTTGGCGATGTGGACGGCTTTGTTGTGGCCAACAGTTACTCAAGGTTACCCTCGGTTAGTGTGCCGGGATTAGGTGGCGTCTACCCACAGTGGGTTCAACTCCCACCAGGGCAGATGGTGGCATTTGACATTCAATTAATAAATCTGGAATTAAAAAGCTAGTCTAATGGCCGATCGTTGTAAAAACCCATCTGGTTCACTCGTCCTTTAGGGACGGAAATCTGCCCTCCTTGCCCGGTCTGGCCGAAATGTGACTCCGGACCCACAGCAATGTGGCTGGCTCTTAAAATGCCCTCTGAAACGGCCGAGCAAGCCACTCAGCTCAAGGGGCAATTAGGGATGGGCAATAAATGCTGGCCGAGCCAGTGGTGCCCACATTTCAGGGGGAAGCTGGATAAACACATGAGGGAGAAAGGAATGGGAGGATATGGGGATAGGGTGAGATGAAGAGGGGGCGGGAAGAGGCTCGTGCGGAGCAGAAACGCCAGCACGGAGCAGATGGGCCGAATGGCCTGTTTCTGTGCTGGCGATTCTATGCCAAATCTATTTTTTTTTAAAATCTATGATTTAAAACAGGTCACTGTGGGAGGGGAGGGTTAAGTATGAATGGGGGAACTATTAAATCAGTTGTTGATTCATGTTTTAGTAACTGACGCTACTTCAGGCAATAAAACCCGTGTGTTGTCAATATGAAAGAAAAAGCAATTGTTTTGTGTAGAACATTGACAAGCTAGCTGGGCTGAGACATCAGATCCTAGTTACAGGGCAGTTGGATTGTTGATGCATGGGAACAGGAGGGGTCCATTCAGCCCATCGATCCCCGTTCAATCAGATCATGTCTGAGCTGTATCTCTACTCCGTCTCCCCGCTTTGTTTCCGTTGCCCTTCGCACCCTTGCAAAAACATATCATAAATCTCAGGAAAACAAAACCAGAAGCAATATGTGTTGCTATGACAACAGCGGAGACACTGTGTGTGCGGGTGAATGGATGGATACGAGGTGGGACGGGAAGAGGCAGTTAGAGTGGGAGGAGGCTCGTGTGGAATATGACCTACATCGGTTCCCGGTCCAGAAACGCCTCAATTTTCCTCAGCCTCATTTTCAAATCCCTCCACGCCCTCCTCCCTATCTCTGTTACCTCCTCCAGCCCCGACAACCCTCCGAGATCTCTGCGCTCCTCCAATTCCGGCCTCTCGCCCATCCCCCCCCCGATTCCCATCGCTCCACCATTGGCGGCCGTGCCTTCAGCTGCCTGGGGGGCCCTAAGCTCTGGAATTCCCTCCCTGAACCTCTCCACCTCTCTCTCTCTCTCCTCCTTTAAGACGCTCCTTAAAACCGACCTCTCTGACCGAGCTTTCGGTCACCCATCCCCCTAATATCTCCTCATGTGGTTCGGGGTCAAATTTTGTCTGATAATGTTCCAGTGAAGCACCTTGGGGGCCTTTTACGAAGTTAAAGGTGCTACATAAATGCAGGTTGTTGTGTTGTGGTGCTAGCTCTGAACAGACTGACAACAGAAAGCCTAATGCCTGCACATGTATTTTCCGCAGCCCCTGTGATATTGGGAATCTCCATCAACGGAACGGGATTTGCCTCAAATATTTACCGGAACGTGGTGGAGTCATTTGATGTGGTGCAGAGCGGAAACATCACTGTGGTGTCCAAGAAATGTGCAATAAAACCGTCACCTCCAAACTTCAAGATCTACACGCTAATTGGTGAGAATATTATATAAAGAAATGTCAATGGAAAATATAATATATGCTGATCGTCTCTGTATAATATACACTAACTGGCAAACGTGAGAGGCAGAATGCAGACTGGTTTCAATCTCACTTTGAAGAGCTGGAACCTGTCATAGCCGCTAAGCGCACTGCACTGTTGAACTACAAGAAAGCCCCCAGCCAGTTAACATCCGCAGCGCTTAAAGCAGCCAGACGCGCTGCGCAAAGAACAGCCAGGCGCTGCGCAAATGACTACTGGCAACACCTGTGCAGTCGTGTTCAGTTGGCCTCCGACACCGGAAACATGTGTGATGGCATTAAGAGAGCTTTTGGGCCAACCATCAGGAAGATCGCCCCTCCCTCAAGTCTAAATCAGGGGACATGATCACTCACCAACGCAAGCAAATGGACCGCTGGGTGGAGCATTACCTAGAACTCCAGGGAAAATGTTGTCACTGAGACCGCCCTCAATGCAGTCTCTGCCAGTCATGGATGAGCTGGACGAACAGCCAACAAAACCGGAACTCAGTGATGCCATTGATTCTCTAGCCAGTGGAAAAGCCCCTGGAAAGGGCAGCATTACCCCTGAAATAATCAAGAGTACCAAGCCTGCTATACTCTCAGCACTCCATGAACTGCTTTGCCTGTGCTGGGACGAGGGAGCAGTACCACAGGACATGCGCGATGCCAATATCATCACCCTCTATAAGAACAAGGGTGACCGCAGTGACTGCAACAACTACCGTGGAATCTTCAGCATAGTGGGGAAAGTCTTCGCTCGAGTCGTTTTAAACAGGCTCCAGAAGCTGGCTGAGCGCGTCTACCCTGAGGCACAGTGTGGCTTTCGAGCAGAGAGATCGACCATTGACATGCTGTTCTCCCTTCGTCAGATACAGGAGAAATGCCGTGAACAACAGATGCCCCTCTACGTTGCTTTCATTGATCTCACCAAAGCCTTTGACCTCGTCAGCAGACGTGGTCTCTTCAGACTACTAGATCGGATGTCCACCAAAGCTACTAAGTATCATCACCTCATTCCATGACAATATGAAAGGCACAATTCAACATGGTGGCTCCTCATCAGAGCCCTTTCCTATCCTGAGTGGCGTGAAACAGGGCTGTGTTCTCGCACCTACACTGTTTGGGATTTTCTTCTCCCTGCTGCTCTCACATGCGTTCAAGTCTTCAGAAGAAGGAATTTTCCTCCACACAAGATCAGATGGCAGGTTGTTCAACCTTTACCCGTCTAAGAGCGAAGACCAAATTATGGAGAGTCCTCATCAGGGAACTCCTCTTTGCTGACGATGCTGCATTAACATCTCACACTGAAGAGTGTCTGCAGAGACTCATCGACATCGGCTGCCTGCAACGAATTTGGCCCAACCATCAGCCTCAAGAAAACGAACATCATGGGACAGGACGTCAGAAATGCTCCATCCATCAATATCTGGAAGTGGTTCAAGAGTTCACGTACCTCGGCTCAACTATCACCAGTAACCTGTCTCTCGATGCAGAAATCAACAAGCACATGAGAAAGGCGTCCGCTGCTATGTCCAGACTGACCAAGAGAGTGTGGGAAAATGGCGCACTGACATGGAACACAAAAGTCCGAGTGTATCAAGCCTGTGTCCTCAGTACCTTGCTCTACGGCAGCGAGGCCTGGACAACGTATGTCAGCCAAGAGCGACGTTTCAACTCATTCCATCTTCGCTGCCTCCAGAGACTCCTTGGCATCAAGTGGCAGGACCGTATCTCCAACACAGAAATCCTCGAGGCGGCCAACATCTCCAGCATATACACCCTACTGAGCCAGCGGTGCTTGAGATGGCTTGGCCATGTGAGTCGCATGGAAGATGGCAGGATCCCCAAGGACACATTGTACAGCGAGCTCGTCCCACCAGCCGTCCATGTCTCTGCTTTAAAGACGTCTGCAAACGCGACATGAAGCCCTGTGACATTGACCACAAGTCGTGGGAGTCAGTTGCCAGTGATCGCCAGAGATGGCGGACAGCCGTAAAGGCGGGGCTAAAGCGTGACGAGTCGAAGAGACTTAGCAGGAAAAAAGGCAGAAGCGCAAGGGGGGAGCCAACTAAGTAACAGCCCTGACAACCAATTTTATCTGCAGCGCCTGTGGAAGAGCCTGTCACTCTAGTAGTGGCCTTTATAGCCACTCCAGGCGCTGCTCCACAAACCACTGACCACCTCCAGGCGCTTACCCATTGTCTCTCGAGACAAGGAGGCCAAAGAAGACACTGACTGCCTCTGTTTTTTAAAAAGTGTTTTAAATCCCGAGTGCTTTAATTGTCAGGAACAGACAAATGACAGGCTTTCTCGTAAGTTTTAAAAGATAGAGGAAGGTTTATTGTTCAACATCCAAATGTACGCAACTACACCCACTCTCACACTCATACAGATACACACACACTCACTCAAGAAAAGATGGCGATTATGAAGGTAGCGTGTGATTAGGTCTTATGATTCCTCGAGTTCTGTTACACTTGCTTTTCCCTGGGGTGAACAATTGAAAAGCTGCAGGACTTTTTTTTGCTCACTGAAGAAAAGATGTGGAGGTTTAAGAGGATGGATTTGCTGTTGTATTATGTTCACAGTAGAAGATTTTCCTTGTTATGCTCCTGTCACGGTCCAATGGCGAAGCCCTGTTACGATTCCTCAGGTGGAGTGTTCAAGGCCGACACGAGTCTGTCTCTGCCTACATGTGCTTAAAGCTCGTGGTTTTAGGTGGGGTCCTTTCTCTTCATTGGCATCCAAATTTCTATCCCTGAATATGCCTTATTAAATCGCCTTATCAGAAACCTAGTTTCTGTCATATGACCCGAGCACTACTTTCCATTGTCTTCATAGTTTTTGATAACAGAGTCCGGGCGACAATTTATTTTAATAAACGGGACACTCTGTATGTTATATTTATTTTAATAAACACAGGAGGCTGACTATGAAATGTTGATTTTGAAATTACTGCGATAACTTATTATTGATCGCGACGTATCACGTAATGCGGACAGACTCACCGAGGGGCAGACCAGGCTCTGCACGAACCGCGTGACTTTAAAAGCTCCCAAACCGCCCGTTGCCTCAGTCAGTCCCCCCCACTGTTTGTTTCTCCACAGGCGTTTTATATGGATGTGCGTTTTTCATCGTCATATTCGGCTGCTACATAGCAAGACTCCGGAGATACGTCTGCTCTGTCTACTATCCATCCAGGGAGCAGGTGAGTGAGATGGAACTGAGCTCCGACACGAGTTTATGTCTCCCCGTGATGCCCATGCACAGAGCGCAGGTCATGAACGGGAGAATGCATGTTGGGGGGGGGCAAAGAAAAAGAGCGCACTATTGCAATGTAGGGAGACGCACGGCAAGATCCCACAAACAGCAGTGCGATAATGACCCGGATCATGTCCTTGGCCGTTTTGGTTGAGGGATAAATGTCGGGCCTCAGGACAACAGGAGGGAACGTCCCACTGCTCTTCTTCCAATAGTGGCCATGGGACCTTTTCGATCCACCTGAGAGGGGCAGACGAGGTCTTGGTTTAATGTCTCATCCGGAAAGACAGCACCTCTGACAGTGCAGCACTCCCCGCGGAGTATCGGCCAGGATTTAGTGCACAAGTGTCTGGGGGGGGGGGGACTCAAACCCACAACCTTCTGACTCAGAGGTGACAGTGGTGCCCTTAGAGTCACAAACAAAATGGTGAGCAGTAGGAGGGCGAGGGATTGGGAAGGTCGCGCCAAAACTTCACGCCTGAATCTCCTGTCTCTGTTTCCATCAGGAACGGATCTGCTACCTGTACAACCAGATCACCTCAAAGCGTACGTCACTGGTGAACGCCCTCTTCAGAACAGTGCAGAAAAACTCCACCGACGCGGGTCACACAAGCATCTTACTCGTCCTGGCAGCAAGGTAGGTCTGTTCCTGGAGGTCTTTACACAGAATTAAATCAAGTCTACAACACAGTAACAAGCCATTCGACCCATCTAGTTCATGCCGCCATTTATAGTCCACCCCCCTCTTCATCTCATCCTATCCCCATATCCTTCTATTCCTTTCTCCCTCGTGTGTTTATCCAGCTTCCCCTTAAACGTATCTCTGCTATTCCCCTCAACCACTCCCTGTGGTAGCGAGTTCCACATTCTCACCACTCTCCGGGGAAAGAGGTTTCTCCTGAATTCCCCATTGGATTTATTAATGACTGTCTTATATTGATGGCCCCCTAGTTCCGGTCTCCCCGCACAAGTGGAAACATCTTCTCTACGTCTACCCTATCGAAACCCTTTCATCATTTTAAAGCCCTCAATCAGGTCACTCCTCAGCCTTCTCTACTCTAGAGAAAAGAGCCCCCAGCCTGTTCAGTCTTTCCTGATCATTATAACCTCTCAGTTCTGCTATTATCCTTCTTAATCTTTTTTGTTTCAGCTTCTCCAGTGCCTCGAGATCCTTTTTATAATGTGGAGACCAGAGCCGTGCACAGTCACTCCTCCATTCTATGTAATTGTGTGCAATAGAACTTGCAACATGGAAATGGGCCATACGGCCCGATCAGACTATACTGGCACTACTACTCAATATAGCCCTTCACAGCTAACCTGTATACAAGGCATTGATGCAATGGGGTACCGATGGTCAAACCTGTGCAATGTCCTGAGAGGTTCCCGGGTGTAAAGAGGCATTTTAAACAACAGCAACTGCATTTATATAGCACCTTTGATGTAGTAAAACGTCCCAAGGCACTTCACAGGGGCGTCATCAAACAAAACTTGATGTAGAGCCTCATAAGGAGATATTCGGAGAGGTGACTAAAAGCTTGGTCAACGAGGTTGGGTTTTAAGGAGCATCTTAAAGGAGGAGAGAGAGAGAGGTGCAGAGGGAGGGAATTCCAGAGCTTAGGGCCCCAGGCCCGGCCGCCAATGGTGGAGCGATGGGAATCGGAGGGGGGGGGGGGAGCGCGCAAGAGGCCAGAATTGGAGGAGTGCAGAGATCACTGAGGGTTGTAGGGGCTGGAGGAGGTGACAGAGATAGGGAGGGGGCGAGGGGCCGCGGAGGGGATTTGAACACGAGGGTGGAAATTTAAAAACCGAGGCACTTTCACAACCTCAGGTTGTCCCAAAGCACTTTACAGCCAATCAGGTACTTTTGAAGTGTCGTCACTGTTGTCATGTCGGAAACATGGGTGCCAGTTTGCGCACAGCAAGATCCCACAAAAAAGCAATGAGCTGACGACCAGGTAATCTGCTTTACGGATAGATATTGGGCCAGGACACTCGAGACCCCCCCCCCACACCCCCACCACCCCCCGGCTCTCCTTTCACTAGTGGCTGTGGGATCTTTTACATCCAGCTGAGAGGGAAGAGGGGGCCTCGGTTTAATGTCTCATCCGAAAGACGACACCTCATTCATCGTCTCCGTTTCCACCACCCTCGTGGGCAGTAAGTTCCAGGTCATTCCCACCCACTGTGTTAAAAAATGTTTTTCTTCACATCTGCCCCACATCTCTTGTCCAAAATCTTCAATCTGTGTTCCTTGTACCATCAGTTAATGGGAACAGTTTTTCTAAACCTGTCATAATCTTGGACACCTCGATCAAATCTCCCCTCAATCTCCTTTTGCTCCAAGGAGAACAACCCCAGCTTCTCCAACCTAACCTTGTAACTAAAATCCCCCGTCCCTGGAACCATTCTGGTAAATCTCCTCTGCACCCTCTCAAGGACCCTCACATCCTTCCTATAGTGTGGTGATCAGAACTGGACACAATACTCTAGTTGGGGCCCGAACCAGAGCTTTATAAAGTTTCAGCACAACTTCCCTGCTTTTGTGCTCAATGCCTCTATTTATGAAACCCAAGATCCCATATACTTTACTAATCACTCTCTCAATATGTCCTGCCACCTTCAAAGATCGATGCACATGAACGCCCAGGTCCTCTGTCCCTGCACACTCTTTAGAACTGGGCCATTGAGTCTATATCGCCTCTTCCTATCCCTTCTGACAAAATGCACCACCTCCCACTTCTCTGTATTAAACTCCATCTGCCACCTGTCTGCCCATCCTGTTAGCTTATCTATGTCCTGTTGCCGTCTGTTGCCTTAACCACAACAGATAAATGGGTCACGGTTTCATTACCTTATTTCCTGTGGATTCATTTCTAGGTACAAGGTGTTTGCTTGGATAGCAGCAGTCGCTGGATTGTCCCAAGAATACTGCATGGCTTGTGGACGGATTGAAGAGGCGGAAGAACATGATCTGTTTGTTCCCTGTATCACTCCTGGATGTAAAGGTATCACCGACGGTTCAAAGGGGAGTCAATTAGAAGGTGCTTTTTAGTTGAATTTTCATGGAGGATCCAATCGCCCACCATGGCTCCAGAGAAAGAGGGTAAAAAGCCGTCTACATTATTACTACATAGGATCAAGAGGAGTCCATTCAGCCCCTCGAGCCTGTTCCTCCATTCTATTAGATCACATCTGGTCTATATCTTAACTCAAACTAAACTGCCTTGGTTCCATAACCCTTAATACCAACAGAAATCTATCAATCTCAGTTTGGAAATGCGAGTTTGATGAATTTATTAAGGATGTAACAAGCAGGGTGGATAAAGGGGAACCAGTAGATGTAGTATACACGGATTTCCAAAAGGCATTCGATAAGGTGCCACATAAAAGGTTACGACACAAGATAAGAGCTCGTGGTGTGGTTGGTGATATATTAGCACAGATAGAGGACTGGCTAACTAACAGGAAATGGAGAGTTGGGATAAATGGGTCAGTTTCAGGTTGGCAAACTGTAACTAGTGGAGTACCACCAGGGATCAGGACTGGGGCCTCAACTATATTACTGACCTGGATGAAGGGACCGACTGTGTTGTAGCCAAATGTGCTGATGAGATGAAGATAGGTGGGAACGCAAGTTGCGAGGAGCTTACAGTGTCTGCAAAGGGGTGCAGATAGGCTAAGTGAGTGGGCAGAAATTTGGCCGATGGAGTTTACTGTACGAAGATGTGTGGTTGTCCACTTTGACAGGAAGAATAGAGAAGCAGAATATTATTTACATGGAGAGAGACTGCAGAACTCTGCGGTACAGAGGGATCTGGGTGTCCTTGTACATGAATCACAAAAAGTTAGCATGCAGGTACAGCAAGTAATGAGGAAGGCAAATGGAATGTTGGCCTTTATTGCAAGGGAGGGTGGAGTATGAAATTAAGAAAGTCTCACTACAACTGTACAGGGCCTCGGTGACACCACACCTAGAGAACAGTTTTGGTTTCCTTGCTTAAGGAGGGATATTGGAAGCAGTTCAGAGAAGGCTCACTAGGCTGATTCCTGGGATGAAGGGGTTGTCTTATGAGGAAAGGTTAAGCAGCTTGGGCCTATACTCATTGGAGTTTAGAAGAATGAGAGGTGATCTTATTGAAATGTATAAGATTCTGAGGGGGATTGAGGGGGTACATGCTGAGAGGGTGTTTCCCCTCGTGGGGGAATCTAGAACTGGGGGCACAGTTTCAAATTAAGAGGTCTTTTAAGACGGAGATGAGGAGGAATTTCTTCTCTCATTAATCTTTGGAATTCTCTTCCCCAGGGAGCAGTGGAGGCTGGCTCATTGAATATATTCAATGCTGAGTTAGACAGATTTTTGATCAATGAGGGAGTTAAAGGTTATGGCGGGGGCAGGCAAGAAAATGGAGTTAGGGCCCCAATCAGATCAGCCATTGAATGGCAGAGAAAGCTTGATTGCTTTTGGTTACCTGTCTATTAGCTTTTAGTGAATTGTGTACAGGGACTCCCATATCTCACTGCTCCACCACACAGTTCCGAGATTCTCACCTTTCAGGAAACATTCCAATTTGTTTCTCTCGGATCCATATTGAACTGTATCTGCCGCAGTTTTGCCCACTCACTTAATCTCTCTCCCTTTGCAGCTTCCAGCTCTTATTTGCACAACTTACTATGTCAAAATAGCCTAGTGCCATTGGCAAACTTGGATATACAACTCTCTATTCTTTCTTCCAAGTTGATAGATATGGTTTAAAGCTGAGGCCCCCATACAGAACCCTGGGGAACACCACCTCCTGTCAATCAGAGAATGTAGCCTTCCTCCCTACTCTCTGTCTCCCAATCCCCCCCTCACACAACCAATCACCAACCCATGACACAAGGCTACCTACATCTCTATGTGCTTTCATCTTTGCTCACTTGTGGAACCTTATCAAATACCTTCTGGGAGTCCATGTAAGACATGCTAAGGCGTACGGGATGCTGGGCTTTATAAATAGAGGCATGGGGTACAAAAGCAAGGAAGTCATGGTGAACCTTTATGAAACAATGCAATGGAGCATTGTGCCCAATTCTGGGCACCACGCTGTGGGAAGGGTGGAAAGGTATTAGGGAGGGCGCAGAAACGATTTATAAGAATCATTGCGGGGAATGAGAGAAATCAAATGCGAGGATAGATTGGACAAGCTGGGGTTGTTTTCCTTAGCAAAGAGAAAATTGAGAGGAGATTTGTAAGAGGTGTTCAAAATCATGAGGGGTCTGGACAGGGTAGATAGTTCCCAATGTCGGAAGGGTCGAGAACCAGAGGACACCGATTTAAGGTGATTGGCAAAAGGCGACATGAGGAAAAACATTTTTACACAGCGAGTGGTCAGGGTCTGGAATGCACTGCCCGAGAGTGTGGTGGAGGCAGATTCAAACGAGGCTTGCAAAAAGAGAATTGGATAATTGTCTGAAGAGACTTTCGCAGGGCTACGGGGAAAGCCCGAGGAGCCAGCAGGGACTGACGGGCTGAATGGCCTCCTTCTGTGCGGTAACCATTCGATGATTCTAAGATCAACCTTATTGAATTCTTTGATGAAGTAAAGAGTAGATGTAACATATCTGGATTTTCAAAGGGCCTTCAATAAGGAGTCAGGAGTCAAGTGTCAGAATGATAGCAAGCTGGTTGAAAGCTGATAGGAAGCAAGCAGAGTAAGAGTTAAAGCTAGTTACTCAGACTGGCGCGGGAGGCGGGAAGTGGTATTCCACAGGGATCGGTGCTGGGACCACTACTGTTCACCATTTGGGTTAACGGTTCGGACTCAAATCGGAAGCACAATTTCAAAACCTGCGGACGACTCCAAATCCGGAAGGAGGGTGGGGGCGGGTGTGGTTATTTCTGAGGAAGACTGTGTCAAAACACAAGCCATTAATAAATTTGCAGAATGGGCAAATGAATCTCAATATAGATAAGTGTAATGTGATACATTTTGGTAGAAGGGATAAGGATAACAAGAGTCTAATAGGGTGCAGGAGTAGAGGGACCTGGGGGCACAGATACACAAATCACTAAAAGCAAGTTAATTTTCAGAAGGATAGAATCGAAAAGCAGAGAAATTGTGTTAAACCTGTAGAGGACTTTGATTAGACTGCACTGCAGTTGTGTGAATAGTTCTGGTCCTCCGATATAGAGGCACTGGAGAAGGAGATGGATAGCAGAGATGCATTTAAGAGGAAGCCGGATAAACAAATGGACCAGTTCTTTTTATTCGTTGATGGGATGAGGGCGTCACTGGCCAGGCCAGCATTTATTGCCCCATCCCTAATTGCCCCCTTGAGAAGGTGGTGGTGAGCTGCCTTCTTGAACTGCTGCAGTCCGTGTGGGGTAGGTACACCCACAGTGCTGTTAGGGAGGGAGTTCCAGGATTTTGACCCAGTGATAGTGAAGGAACGGCCGATATAGTTCCAAGTCAGAATGGTGTGTGACTTGGAGGGGAACTTGCAGGTGGTGGTGTTCCCATGCATCTGCTGCCCTTGTCCTTCTAGGTGGTAGAGGTCGCAGGTTTGGAAGGTGCTGTCTAAGGAGCCTTGGTGAGTTGCTGCAGTGCATCTTGTAGATGGTACACACTGCTGCCACTGTGCGTCGGTGGTGGAGGGAGTGAATGTTTGTGGATGGGGTGCCAATCAAACGGGCTGCTTTGTCCTGGATGGTGTTGAGCTTCTTGAGTGTTGTTGGAGCTGCACCCATCCAGGCAAGTGGAGAGTATTCCATCACACTCCTGACTTGTGCCTTGTAGATGGTGGACAGGCTTTGGGGAGTCAGGAGGTGAGTTACTCACTGCAGAATTCCCAGCCTCTGATCTGCTCTTGTAGCCACGGTATTTTATATGGCTACTCCAGTTCAGTTTCTGGTCAATGGTAGCCCCCAGGATGTTGATAGTGGGGGATTCAGCGATGGTAATGCCATTGAATGTCAAGGGGAGATGGTTAGATTCTCTCTTGTTGGAGATGGAAGAGTCACGAATCATGCTAAACATTGTGCAATCATCAGCGAACATCCCCACTTCTGACCGTATGATGGAGGGAAGGTCATTGATGAAGCAGCTGAAGGTGGTCGGGCTTTGACTATTGGGGTACCACAGGGATCAAGGGCTTGGGCCCCAGCTGTTCACAATATACATAAATGATTTGGATGCGGGGACCAAATGTAATATTTCCAAATTTGCGGATGACACAAAACTAGGTGGGAGTGTGTGTTATGAGGAAGATGCAAAGCGGCTTCAAGGGGATTTGACAGACTTCAGAACATGGCAGATGAAATATAATGTAGAAAAATGTGAAGTTATCCACTTTGGTAGGTGGAATAGATGTGCAGAGTATTTCTTAAATGATAAGAGATTAGAAAGTGTAGATGTACACTGGGTGTCCTTGTTAATTTGTTACTGAAAGCAAGCAATTAAGAAAGCTAATGGATTTGAGTACAGGAGTAGTGAAGTCTTGCTTCAATTGCATAGAACCTTGGTTAGACCGTACCTGGAGTACTGTGTGCAGTTTTGGTCGCTTTACCTTAGAAAGGATATTATTGCCATAGAGGGAGTGCAACGGAGGTTCACCAGACTTGTTCCCGGGATGGTGGGACTGTTCGTTCTATGAAGAGAGATTTGGAAAACTGGGCCTGTATTCTCTAGAGTTTCGAAGAATGAGAGGTGATTTAATTGAAACCTGCAAAGGGATAGACAGGGTAGATACAGCTAAGATGTTTCCCCTGGTTGGGGAGTCTAGAACCAGGGGACAGAATTTCAAAACAAGGGGGAAGCCACTCAGGGCAGAGTTGAGGAGAAATTTTTTACTTGGAGGGTTGAGATTTGGGAGAGGGCACCGGCAAATGGAGATTTGGGGGAGGGCAACGGCAAATGGAGATTTGGGAGAGGGCAACGGCAAATGGAGATTTGGGGGAGGGCAACGGCAAATGGAGATTTGGGAGAGGGCAACGGCAAATGGAGATTTGGGGGAGGGCACGGGGAAATAGAGATTTGGGAGAGGGCAACGGCAAATGGAGATTTGGGGGAGGGCAACGGCAAATGGAGATTTGGGGGAGGGCACGGGAAAATGGAGATTTGGGAGTGGGCAACGGCAAATGGAGATTTGGGAGAGGGCAACGGCAAATGGAGATTTGGGGGAGGGCACATGGAAATGGAGACTTGGGGGAGGGCACCGGCAAATGGAGATTTGTGAGAGGGCAACGGCAAATGGAGATTTGGGGGAGGGCACGGAAATGGAGATTTGGGGGAGGGCACCGGCAAATGGAGATTTGGGAGAGGGCAACGGCAAATGGAGATTTGGGGGAGGGCACCGGGAAATGGAGATTTGGGAGAGGGCAACGGCAAATGGAGATCTGGGGGAGGGCAACGGCAAATGGTGATTTGGGGGAGGGCACCAGTAAATGGATCAGGGGGAGGGCAACGGCAAATTATTTGGGAGAGGGCACCGGGCAATGGAGATTTGGGGGAGGGCATCAGTAAATGGAGATTTGGGAGAGGGCAACGGCAAATGGAGATTTGGGGGAGGGCATCAGTAAATGGAGATTTGGGAGAGGGCAACGGCAAATGGTGATTTGGGGGAGGGCACCAGTAAATGGATCAGGGGGAGGGCAACGGAAAATGGAGATTTGGGGGAGGGCATCAGTAAATGGAGATTTGGGAGAGGGCAACAGCAAATGGTGATTTGGGGGATGGCACATGGAAATGGAGATTTGGGGGAGGGCACCGGGAAATGATTTGGGGAGGGCTCCGGTAAATGGAGTTTGGGGGAGGGCACCGGGAAATGGAGATTTGGGAGAGGGCAACTGGAAATGGAGATTTGGGAGAGGGCAACGGCTAATGGAGATCTGGGGGAGGGCACTGGTAAATGGAGATTTGGGGGCGGGCAACGGGAAATGGAGATTTGGGAGAGGGCAACTGGAAATGGAGATCTGGGGGAGGGCACCGGGAAATGGAGATTTGGGGGAGGGCAATGGCAAATGGAGATTTGGGGGAGGGCACCGGGAAATGGAGATTTGGGGAGGGCAACGGCAAATGGAGATCTGGGGGAGGGCAACGGCAAATGGTGATTTGGGGGAGGGCACCAGTAAATGGATCAGGGGGAGGGCAACGGCAAATTATTTGGGAGAGGGCACCGGGCAATGGAGATTTGGGGGAGGGCATCAGTAAATGGAGATTTGGGAGAGGGCAACGGCAAATGGAGATTTGGGGGAGGGCATCAGTAAATGGAGATTTGGGAGAGGGCAACGGCAAATGGTGATTTGGGGGAGGGCACCAGTAAATGGATCAGGGGGAGGGCAACGGAAAATGGAGATTTGGGGGAGGGCATCAGTAAATGGAGATTTGGGAGAGGGCAACAGCAAATGGTGATTTAGGGGATGGCACATGGAAATGGAGATTTGGGGGAGGGCACCGGGAAATGATTTGGGGAGGGCTCCGGTAAATGGAGTTTGGGGGAGGGCACCGGGAAATGGAGATTTGGGAGAGGGCAACTGGAAATGGAGATTTGGGAGAGGGCAACGGCTAATGGAGATCTGGGGGAGGGCACTGGTAAATGGAGATTTGGGGGCGGGCAACGGGAAATGGAGATTTGGGAGAGGGCAACTGGAAATGGAGATCTGGGGGAGGGCACCGGGAAATGGAGATTTGGGGGAGGGCAATGGCAAATGGAGATTTGGGGGAGGGCACCGGGAAATGGAGATTTGGGGAGGGCTCCGGTAAATGGAGTTTGGGGGAGGGCACCGGGAAATGGAGATTTGGGAGAGGGCAACGGCTAATGGAGATCTGGGGGAGGGCACTGGTAAATGGAGATTTGGGGGAGGGCAACGGGAAATGGAGATTTGGGAGAGGGCAACTGGAAATGGAGATCTGGGGGAGGGCACCGGGAAATGGAGATTTGGGGGAGGGCAATGGCAAATGGAGATCTGGGAGGGCACCGGGAAATGGAAATTTGGGGGAGGGCAACGGCAAATGGAGATCTGGGGGAGGGCAATGGCAAATGGAGATCTGGGGGAGGGCACTGGTAAATGGAGATTTGGGGGAGGGCACCGGGAAATGGAGATTTGGGAGAGGGCACCGGTAAATGGAGATTTGGGGGAGGGCACCGGTAAATGGAGATTTGGGAGAGGGCAAAGGCAAATGGAGATCTGGGGGAGGGCACCGGGTAATGAAGATTTGGTTGAGTGCACCAGTGAATGGAGATCTGGGGGAGGGCACCAGCAAATGGAGATTTGGGAGAGGGCAACGGCAAATGGAGATTTGGGGGAGGGCAACGGCAAATGGAGATTTGGGGGAGGGCAACGGCAAATGGAGATTTGGGGGAGGGCACCGGGAAATGGAGATTTGGGGAAGGGCAACGGCAAATGGAGATTTGGGAGAGGGCACCAGGAAATGGAGATTTGGGGGAGGTCACCGGGAAATGGTGATTAGGGAGAGGGCACCGGAAAATGGAGATTTGGGGGAGGGCAATGGCAAATGGAGATCTTGGAGAGGGCACCAGTAAATGGAGATTTGGGAGAGGGCACGGGCAATGGAGATCTCGGGGAGGGCACCAGTGAATGGAGATCTGGGGGAGGGCACCAGTAAATAGATTTGGGGGAGGGCACCGGCAAATGGAGATTTGGGGGGAGGGCACCGGGAAATGGAGATTTGGGGGAGGGCACCGGTAAATGGAGATTTGGGGGAGGGCACCGGGAAATGGAGAATTGGGTGAGGGCAACGGCAAATGGAGGTTTGAGAGAAGGCATCGGTAAATGGAGATTTGGGAGAGGGCAATGGCAAATGGTGATTTGGGAGAGGGCACCGGGAAATGGAGATTTGGGGGAGGGCAACGGCAAATGGAGATCTGGGGGAGGGCAACGGCAAATGGAGATCTGGGGGAGGGCACTGGTAAATGGAGATTTGGGGGAGGGCACCGGGAAATGGAGATTTGGGGGAGGGTATCAGTAAATGGAGATTTTGGGAGGGCACCGGAAAATGGAGATTTGGGGGAGGGTACCGGGAAATGGAGATTTGGGAGAGGGCAATGGCAAATGGAGATCTTGGAGAGGGCACCAGTAAATGGAGATTTGGGAGAGGGCACCGGGCAATGGAGATCTGGGGGAGGGCACCAGTGAATGGAGATCTGGGGGAGGGCACCAGTAAATGGAGATTTGGGGGAGGGCACCGGGAAATGGAGATCTGGGGAAGGGCAACGGCAAATGGAGATTTGGGGGGAGGGCACTGGGAAATGGAGATCTGGGGGAGGGCACCGGTAAATGGAGATCTGGGGGAGGGCACCGGTAAATGGAGATCTGGGGGAGGGCACTGGTAAATGGAGATTTGGGGGAGGGCACCGGGAAATGGAGATTTGGGTGAGGGCAACGGCAAATGGAGATTTGAGAGGGCATCGGTAAATGGAGATTTGGGAGAGGGCAATGGCAAATGGTGATTTGGGAGAGGGCACCGGGAAATGGAGATCTGGGGGAGGGCACCGGGAAATGGAGATTTGGGGGAGGGCAACGGCAAATGGAGATTTGGGAGAGGGCACCGGGAAATGGAGATCTGGGGTAGGGCACCGGGAAATGGAGATTTGGGGGAGGGCAACGGCAAATGGAGATTTGGGAGAGGGCACCGGTAAATGGAGATTTGGGGGAGGGTATCAGTAAATGGAGATTTTGGGAGGGCACCGGAAAATGGAGATTTGGGGGAGGGCACCGGGAAATGGAAATTTGGGGGAGGGCACCAGTAAATCATTTGTGGAAGCTCAGTCATTGAGTCTGTTTAAAGCAGGGATTGAGATTTTTAAAAACAAATGACTTGAAGGGATTATGAGGATCGTGTGGGGAAAAGGGCATTGAAGTGGATGTTGAATGGCGGGCCAGGCTCGGTGGGCTGAATGGCCTATTCCTGCTCCTATGGGCCTCGGACAGTACCCTGAGGAACTCCTGCAGTGATGTCCTGGGGCTGAGATGATTGACCTCCAACAGTTGTGCCGTCCATTCTGTGCAACATCCAAAGACACTCTCCCCTCTCCACCAAGCTCGGGAACTCCTCCACCGGATGAGTCCGACCTGACCGGACCTTCGTGTGAACTCTCTCTGATCAGCCCCTGCCCCCAATGCTCAGCTACTCTGTCCCTGGAGACAAACCGTGTATTTACACCTGTGCTTGTCCCCACTAGGTTTCTACTGTGCTGACTGTTACCAACACATGAACAACATCTGTTCAATCTGCATGGGCCCATTGGCATATCAGGGAGATATTGATGAGGAGGTGTAAGTTCACGGCTCTTAATCAGAGTCACTCGCGGGTCTCTCTCTCCTCTCATAACTGCTCATCTCCCACTCAATGTCTTCAATTCTGTCTCTTTCTCTTCGGCTTCGCTCTTGTTAGTCCTGTAATTGGCTGATGTTACTGGCTGACCCTCCCAGAGGGAGTGCTGCAATGTCGGAGGCTCCGTCTTTTGCATGAGGTGTTAAACTCAACGGCCCCCATCTGCCCTCTCAGCTAGACGTAAAATGATCCCACGGCCACTATTGGAAGAAGAGCAGGGTGGGTGGTGGGGTAAGGGGGTGTGTGTGGGGGGGGAAGTTCTCCCTTGTGTTCTGGGGCCAATATTTATCCCTCAACCAACATCACAAAAAAGAAAACAGATGATCTGGGTCATTATCGCATCGCTGTGTGTGGGATCTTGCTGTGCGCAAACTGGCTGCCGCGTTTCCTACATTACAACAGTGACTGCACATCATGTGTATTTGATGGGCTGTAAAGTGTTTTGGAACGTCCCCACCTCTCTTGCAAATATTGACACATTCTCGGGGCTCACCTCACAACCTTCAAGAGTTGATCTGTTCCCAGGAACGTCAGCACAAATGTTTCCACACTCCAGGAGGACCTCCGAACCCCCCCCGAAATGTGTCGAGACTCTGCAGCCTCCCCTCCCCACAAATATTGATACATTTTTGGAGACCCTATGGGTAGACCATGCCTCGGGAAGGATATATTGGCCTTGGAGTGGGCGCAGCACAGATTCTCCGAGGGATAAAAGGATTCAATTGCGAGGACAGGTCGCACAGACTAGGCTTGTACTCCCTCGAGTATAGCACAGGGACAAAAGAGAATACAGAATTCTCAAAATGTCCTTCTCACTGTGTCCCTCAACAGGACAGAAATATACTCCTATTTGGAAGCCTGAGGTCTGAAGAGAACTTCCTCAACCGTGTTTCTCTTGTGAGCTCCTCCTACACCCTCAAACCCCCCCCCCCAATTCCCTCGCTGTCCATTCCCAACCCCTCCGTACTGTCAACCTTGGTTTAGTGGTTAGCTGTCTTGCCTCGACATCAAGAGGCAACGGGTTCGAAGCCCACTCCAGGCACCCGAGCACAAAATCCAGGCTGACGCTCCCAGTGCCGGTACCGAGAGAGTGCTGCACTGTCAGAAGTGCCGGCTTTGGGATGAGTCGTTGAAACTGAGGGTATGTCTGCCCCATCTAAGCTCTGGAATTCTCTCCCCCTCTCTCCCTTCCTTTAAGATGCGCCTGAGAACCGAGCTCATTGACCAGGCTTTTGGTCGTCTGTCCCTAATATTGGGGGAGATGGTGGCGTAGTGGTAATATCTGAGGACTAATAATGCAGAGACCTGGGTGCATGGCCTGGGGACACGGGTTCAAATCCCACCACGGCAGCTGGTGGAATTTACATTGAATTAATAAAAATCTGGAATTGAAGGCTAGTCTCAGTCATGGCAGCCATGAAACTATCATCGATTGTCATAAAAACCCTTCTGGCTCACTAATGCCCCTTCAGGGAAGGAAATCTGCCGTCCTTACCCGGTCTGGCCTACATGCGACTCCAGACCCACAGCAATGTGGTTGACTCTTAACTGCCCTCTGGAATGGCCTCGCAAGCCACTCAGTCGTCAAGGGCAATTAGGGATGCTCAACAAATGCTGGCCTTGCCAGCGACACCCGCATCCCGTGAAAGGATAAAGGAAAAAAAAAAAATCTCCTCATGCTCCCTTGGGATGTCTTAGTCATTACAGCACAGAAAGAGGCCATTTGGCCCATCGGGGTTGTTGATGTAAAAGACCCCTCAGCCAGAATTTTCCAAGGAAGGGTAGGGGGGCCTACTCCCATGCCCCCCCCCCCCCCCCACCCAGGCCAGTATTTATCCAGTCAGCCATCTCCACACCATAAAGAGGTCATTATTACAATTGATGTTTGTGGGAGCTTGCTGTGCACAAATTGTGCTCTTGCATTGTCCTACGTTACACTTCATCAGCTGGGAGTAAAGCCCTGGGGGAAGTCCAGAGGTAGGAACGTAACCTGTATCTTTCCTTGTGGTTAACCTTGCAGTTTCTTTCCTGTTTCCCCTCCTCCCTCCCCCCACACACACAGGGATTCCAGCGACTCCGGTAAAGTCAAGCTGTGGATCAGCGCCATGGTGACCATGAGGGGCCGGCAGGACAAGGCCGAGCAGGAGCGGAAGAAGCTGCGCGCCCTCCTGAAGGCGAAGGTCAAGGCGGCGCTCTACGAGAACCTCAGCATCTCGGAGGAGAAGGCCACAGCGCTGAGGGCTCTGTTCAGACAGGAGAAGCTTGGCCAAGCGGCCAAGAAGCAGAGGCCCAGGAAAAAGAAGGTGGTGAGCCCGCCCAGCGACCTGGAGTCCGGAGGCTCCCCCCGTCTCAGCGCTAAAAGGTACCGCGAAAACGTAGCGGTCCAGCACGACGAGAAAAAAAAAAAATCACAATCAGATAGGCCAATATAATTATAATTAGAGGGTCACAATAGAGAGAGCAGGTCGTTTTTCTACGGCTGTACAAAGTTCTGGTTGGACCACATCCGCAGTACTGTGGACAGCTCTGCACAATGCACCTTATAAAGGACATAGGCGTGCAGGGCAGATTCACCAGACTGTTGACTAGGGCTCCGAGGGTTAGATTATGAGGAGCGATTACATAAACTAGGCTTGTATTCCCGGGAATGTCGAAGGTTAAGAGGTGATTTGATTGAGGTTTTTTTTTAGGATTTTGGAAGGAGTTGATAGGGTCGAGAGAGAGAAGCTTTTTTACCCACTGATGGGTCTAGGACGAGCCAAGCCATTCAGGAGAGAAACACTTCTTCACACAAAGGTCAATAGAAGTGTGGAAATCTCTCCCACAAAAAAAGCAGGTGACGATGGCACGATTTAAGCCAGAGAGCGATCGATTTCTGCTGGACAAGGGGTATAAAGGGATACGGAGCCAAGACGGGTGGATGGAGTTAAGATACAGATCAGCCGTGATCTGCCTGAATGGCGCAGTAGATTCGGGGGGCTGAACGGCCTCCCCCTGTTCCTGCGTTCCTTGAAAATACTCACACTCGGTTAATGTCGGCCTGCCAGGGCTCCTTTTAAAGGTGATGGGGAATGCAAATAAGACCAGACCCCAACTTGATAGCGTGTCCCAGTAAATCGTTTGCTTCTTACAAAAAGATTCACAAGGATGATAGCAGATACTGAGAGGTTATAATGATCAGGAAAGGTTGAACAGACTGGGGGCTCTTTTCTCTAGAGTAGAGAAGGCTGAGGGGTGACCTGATTGAGGGCTTTAAAATGATGAAAGGGTTTCGATAGGGTAGACATAGAGAAGATGTTTGCACTTGTGGGAGAGACCAGAACTAGGGGGCCATCAATATAAGACAGTCAGTATTAAATCCAATGGGGAATTCAGGAGAAACGCCTTTCCCCAGAGAGTGGTGAGAATGTGGAACTCGCTACCACAGGGAGTGGTTGAGGGGAATAGCAGAGATACATTTAAGGGGAAGCTGGATAAACACATGAGGGAGAAAGCAATAGAAGGATATGGGGATAGGGTGAGATGAAGAGGGGGGTGGGAGGAGGCTCGGGTGGAGCAGAAACACCAGCACGGAGCAGATGGGCCGAACGGCCTGTTTCTGTGCTGGTAAATACTGTACAATTGTATGCAATTATATAAGGGGCAGTTTTACTCGGTCGCTGTGAGACGAGAGTGATCTGAGACAGTTCCGAAGCACTCTATCACACCGCCACACTGACTCACCGACGCTGGGTTTCCTTGCAGCTACCCATCCATGTGACACAGGGTATCTGCCTGGGCTGCGTGTGCAAGGCAAGTCATTACGAGCTGCTTCCATTTTTGTTGCACCCCACCACCCCCCCCCCCCCCCCAAACACCCTGGCCCCTCTCCCCGCGCCCGGTGCTTGTGAAGTGGCATTCTGCTGCTGTCCCTATTCAACAACAATGCCCGCACGTCTGTTGTTACAAGCTCAGAGTCGCCAGTGGGCATGGACCTGATGGGCCGAATAGCCTCCTCCGGTGCCGAAATGACTCTATGGCCAGAGTGTCTTAGCCTCAATGCCTAATTGAACCAGGACGCATCATTCAATTTGCAGAAAGGGTGCGTAAGTCCCAAATTAATTTCTGACAAAGGTATGCATGAGGTGGCGCATTTTGGCTTGAAGACGCGACCTTCTGGCCCAGTGGTGGGAATGCTCCTCACTAAACCACGGCTATCGCCCCTTTCCGATTGGGAATGGAGACTTGTATCTTCCCGTTTGCCCTTGAGGCGTTGGTGGCACCGGCAAAGCCACATTTGGTTGTCCATTCCCGAGGGCGTTAAGAGCCACCCGCGTAACGTGGGGCTGGTGTCACGTGCAAGCCCAGACAAGGTAAGGATGGCATGCATCCCTTCCCCGAAGGACCTTAGTGAACCAATCAGGTTTTTTGCAATAATCGGTCTGCTTTGACGGTCAACCTGCAAACCCTCGCGACAGGCACTGGCCATTCAGATCCTCAGGCCTCCTGTGTAAGAGGAGGAAAAGTGCATCTAATTGGATAGGTCTTTCAAAGAGACAGCACGGACACGATGGGCCGAATGGCATCCTTCTGCGCTGCAAGGTCCCATGATCCTCATTGATTCCTGGGAGTGACAGGGTCGTGCCATGAAAAGAGATTGAGGAGAATGAGAGGTGATCTCATTGAAATGTATAAAATTCTGAGAGGGTTTGACAGGGTAGACGCCGAGAGGCTGTTTTCCCCCACCCCCGGCTGGGGAGTCTGGAACTGGGGAGGGGGGGGGGTCACAGTCTCAGGATAATACTTGCATTTCGCTAGCGCCTTTCACCACTTCGGGGTGTCCCAGAGCGCCTTCCAGCCAACGAGGTGCTTTCTGAAGTGCGGTCACTGCTGTAGTGTAGGGAACGCGGCAGCCAATTTGCGCACAGCAAGATCCCACAAAACAGCAATGTGATATTGGCCCAGATCATTTTGTTTTTAGTGGTGCTGGTTGAGGGATAAATGTTGGCCCTCCCCCCCCCCTCCACAGGACACTGGTCACCTTCAAGGATCCACCTGGGGGGTAGGGACAGACGGGGCCGTGCTTTGACAACTCGTCCCAAAAGACGGGCACCTCGGATAGTCCGGCGTGGGAAGCGTCAGCCTGGGCTGCGTGCTCCGGTCGCGGGAGTGGGGCTCGAACCCACAGCCTTCCAGATTCCAGGGTCAGCATGTTACCTCTGGGCCACGACTGAAACGTATACTGCCAGTGGGGGCCTTGAGGAAATTGGGTGTCCTCCAATTCTGCCCTCTTGAGCATCCCCCCCCCCCCCGATTCCCATCGCTCCACCATTGGCAGCCGTGCCTTCAGCTGCCTGGGGCCCTAAGCTCTGCAATTCCCTCCCTAAACCTCTCCGCCTCTCTCTCTCCTCCTTTAAGACACTCCTTAAAACCGACCTCTTTGACCGAGCTTTTGGTCGGCGGTCCCCAACAGCTCTGCAAACTTGGCAACAATGCAGTGTCACGTCAACCCTCTCTCCACTTGACTTCATGTCGCTGGCATTGAAAGCGACACTTTTCGTGTGAGTGGTAAGCTGGTGAGCTCCAAGCTTCTGGTAGTTGGATAGCATAACCTCAGTAGGGTGGGGACAAGGCAGGTCTTCACCACATTTAATCTTGCTTTCCAAAAATAGTCTCTGAATATCCTCTGAGCTGAGGAAATAATCCTGCCCTGAAATGGAAAACAGATTTCATTTTTGTGCCTTGCCTCCCAACAATATGAGATCTTCCAACACTCTACTGCCCTTATCTCGCAGCAGTCTTGTTCACACATCACCCCACTGTGCTTGCTGACCTCCATCAACTCCAGTTCCGTCAAAACCTCAATTTATGAAATTCTCGTCCTTGCTTTCAAACCTTTCCACAGCTCTCGCTCTCCCTCCCTATCTCTGTCACCTCCTCCAGTGCCTACAACCCTCCTAAATCTCTGCGCTCCTCCAATTCCGGCCTCTTGCCCATCACCCGATTCCCATCACTCCACCATTGGCGGCCTTGCCTTCAGCTGCCTGGGGGCCCTAAGCTCTGGAATTCCCTCCCTAAACCTCTCCGCCTCTCTCTCCTTTAAGACGCTCCTTAAAACCAACGTCTGTGACCAAGCTTTTGGTCGCCTGTCCCTAATTTCTCCTTACGTGGCTCAGGGTCAAATTTTGTTCAATAACTCTCCTGTGGAAGCGCTTGGCCATGTCCTATGTTAAAGGCACTATACAAATGCAGTTGTTGTCATTGTTATTGCCTGATTGCATAGATGTCTTCAAGCGAGAACCAGCCCAAATACAATAGTTGGGAGAGGAACAGAAGAGGAAATAACGACAGAGAGAATATGAGAATAGAACCCAAAAATCTTCTCCCAGCATGTAAATTGTAAATGGGTAGTAAGAGGTGGAGTGGAGACTATTAGGGACAAAGAGGGTAATATATGCTTAGAGGCACAGGGCAAGACTAAAATACATAATGAGTACTTTGTATTGGTGTTTACTAAGAGCATGTTGACAAAATATCAGTAGAAGTGGAGATTGTAGAGGTAATGGATGGGGTGAAAATGGATAGGCAGGATGTAATGGAAAGGCCGGCTATGTCACCTGGTCCAGATGGCTTGCATCCCAGGTTGGTAAAGGAAGTGGGGGTGGAGATAGCGGAAGGGCTTGTCATAATCTTCCAATCTTCCCTGGATACAGGGAGGTGCCAGAGGATTGGAGAGTGGCAAATGTGACACCCTTATTCAAGAAAGGGTGTAGGGACAGTCCTAGCAACGCGTGAAACATCAATGGTAAGTAAGGTTTTGGAAACAATAATCAGGGGGAAAAAATCAACAGGCACTTGGAGACGTTTGAATTAATTAAGGAGAGCCAGCACAGATTTGTAAAAGACAGAACGTGCTTGACCAATGCTAATTGATTTTTCTGATGAAGTAACAGAGAAGGTTGATGAAAGGGATGTGGTGGATGTAGTCTATGTGGATTTTAAGAAAGCCTTTGACAAAGTACCACATAAAAGGCTGGTTAACAAAATTGAGGCTCATGGAATAGGAAGGTCAGTGTCAGCTTGGATAAAAAGTTGGCTTAAGGACAGAAAACAGCAAGTCGTGGTAAATAGCTGTTTTTCAGACTGCAGGATAGTAGACAGTGGTATAAAAGCAAAATACTGCAGATGCCGGAAATCTGAATTAAACCAAAAAGTGCTGGAAATACTCAGCGGGTCTGGCAGCATCTGTAGAGAGAGAAGCAAAGTTAATGTTTCAGGTCAGTGACCTTTCATCAGAACTGGCAAAGGTTAGAAATGTAATAGGTTTTAAGCAAATAAAGTGGGGGTGGGGCAAAAGAGAACAAATGTTGATAGGACAGAGGGTCACAAAGAATAACTGACAAGGAGGTCATGGGGCAAAGACAAAGACAAAGAGTGTGTTAATGGTGTGGTGAAATACAAAGCGTTAGTGCAGAGAGGGTGTTAAATGACAGAATAATGAAAGCCCTAGCCAAAACCAAAACATGAAAAAAAAAAGTGGGCAGGCACATGGGGACAAAAAGTGTCATGATGAAACAAACTAAAATAAAATGAAATAAAAATAAAAAATACAAAGTAAAACAAAAAAAAAGGTAAGATGACAAAAAAAAGGGGGGGGGGGGGGCCAGTTATGCTCTGAAATTATTAACCTCAAAGTTCAGTCCGGCAGGCTGTAGTGTGCCTAACTGGTAAATGAGATGCTGTTCCTCGAGCTTGCGTTGATGTTCACTGGAACACTGCAGCAATCCCAGGACAGAGATCTGGGCATGAGAGCAGTGGGGGAGTGTTGAAATGGCAAGCAACAGAAAGCTCGGGGTCATGCTTTCAGACTGAGCGGTCACCCAGTCTGCGCTTGGTCTCCCCAATGTAGAGGAGACCACACAGTGAGCAGCGAATACAGTATACTACATTGAAAGAAGTACAAGTAAATCATTGCTTCACCTGAAAGGAGTGTTTGGGGCCATGGATAGTGAGGAGAGAGGAGGTAAATGGGAAGGTATTACACCTCCTGCGATTGCATGGGAAGGTGCCGTGAGAAGGGGACGAGGTGTTGTATGTAATGGAGGAGTGGACCAGGGTGTCACGGAGGGAATGATCCCTTCGGAATGCTGGCAGGGGAGGGGAAAGGAAGATGCCTTTGGTAGTGGCATCACGCTGGACATGGCGGAGAATGATCCTTTGGATGTAGAGGCTGGTGGAGTGGAAAGTGAGGACAAGGGGAACCCTGTCACGGTTCTGGGAGGGAGGGGAAGGGGCGAGGGTAGAGGTGCGGGAAACGGGCCGGACACGGTTGAGGGCCCTGTCAACCACAGTGGGGGGGAAATCCTCTCTTGAGGAAAAAGGAAGACATAGCAGAAACGCTGTTGTGGAAGGTTGCATCATCAGAGCGGATGCGTCGCAGACGGAGAAACTGGGAGAATGGAATGGAGTCCTTACAGGAGGCAGGGTGTGAAGAAGTGTAGTCGAGGTAGCCAGGGGAAAAAGAGTTGGTGTTGAATGGCCTACACCTGCTCCTATTTCTTACATTTTTCATGTGTTTTTGATGGGGCATTGGTTGTTATTAAAAATTGACACACCAGACTGGGTGGCCAGCCTTGTACGAGCATGTGAATTGATGGTGGAGTAAAGGTCCCTCAGCACTCATCCCTGTCCAACAGGCTATTCAAACTTGTGCACCCACCTTCCTAGCTGTAAAACAATGCTCACTCATGAGTGAGGCTAAAAGAGGCCTGCAACCAGTCTTAAGAAAAACTCTGGGAAATTTCTCCTGATTGACAAAATCAAATCAAGGGAGGAGAACACGAGTGTTTCTACTTGCAGGGAGGTGCAAAACTGGGAGTCATCAATATAAGACAGTCGCAAATAAATCCAATGGGGGAATTCAGGAGAAACTTCTTTCCCCAGAAAGTGGTGAGAATGTGGAACTCGCTACCACAGGGAGTGGTTCAGGGGAATAGCAGAGATGCATTTAAACGGAAGCTGGATAAACACACGAGGGAGAAAGGAATAGAAGGATATGCTGATGGAGGTGAGTTGAAGGGTGGGAGAAGGCTCGTATGGAGCGGAAACACCAGCACGGAATAGATGGGCGAAATTGTCTGTTTCTGCGCTATGGATTCTATGTAATTCTGTGATGCATCACCAGATACGCCGCCCGTGTTACCACATTCCGACTTCCCTGCGAAAGTAGGATGGTAGAGAATTGGAAAATATAGTTTCCAGGCAACAGATCAGCCCCAAAAAGGTCTCAGCCCGGTTCAGCTTTCGCGCCGTTCAACTGACCTTTCTGCCAAAACTTGGTTCCTCGTCTGTTCAAAATTTGTGACACTCTCTGCTGCCTCTGTGGTAGGTCATTCCATATATATACCATCCTGTGCGTACAGATGTTATCGTGTGTAACTACATACAGTGATGTGGTCCCACAAGCAACATCTGGCTTCTCAGCTACACTTCACACTTGATCTTGGATTAAGACGTTGATTGGGGATCAATGACCAGCCTGCTCCCATCTTTCACAAGGTCCACACCCATGACGTTTTCAGCTGCAGAGATGGTGATGAGGAATCAGACAGCAAAGAGTCCATTCGGCCCATCGTGCTTGTGCCCGGCTCTTTGAAAGAGCTATCCAATTAGTCCCCCTGCTCTCCACCCCCCCCATAGTCCTGCAAACTTTTCCCCTTCATGTATTTATCCAATTCCCCTTTTGAAAGTTACTATTGAATCTGCTTCCACCTTTCAGGCAGCGCGTTCCAGATCACAACAACTCACTGCGTTAAAAAAAAATTCTCCTCCCCCCCCCCCCTCTGGTTCTTTAACCAATTATCTTCAATCTGTGTCCCTCTGGTTACCGACCCTCCTGCCACTGGAAACAGTTTCGTCCTCCCCAAAGTCCTTAATTATTTTGGACACCTCTATTAAATTTCCCCTTAACCTTTGCTGCTGAAAGAGAACAATCCCAGCTTCGCCATATAAGATATAGAAGATTAAGGGATGATCGAATCGAGGGGATTTAAGATGATTAAAGAATTTGATCAGGTCGATAGCAAGAAATAATTTCCTCTGGTGGGCAGAGTCCAGAACAAAACGGCCTTAATATTAGAGCCGAGCCATTCAGGATCGATGTCAGGAAGCACTTCTTCACACAAGGGGGGTGGGGGGGGGGGGTGGAAATCTGGAACACTCTCCCCCAAAAAGCTGTTGAGAGTGCTGTGGAGGGGTGGTGGTGTCAATTGGAAATTTCCAAACACATTGATCGATTTTTGTTGGGTAAGGCGCTTAAGGGTTATGGAACTAAGGTGGGTAGATGGAGTAAAGATGCACGTGCTCAGATTGAATGGTGGAACAGGCTTGAGGGGCTGAATGGCCTCCTCCTGCTCCTATAACTGAAGCCCCTCAAACGTAGCCTGGAGTGTGTTTTTGTTTTTTTAAAAAGAAAATGGTACATTGGCTACATCTTTTCCCTCCTCGCAGTGAAAGCGAGCTGGATTTCGGGTACCAGGACAAGTCGGCACCAGACGAGACGACGTCCGACGAGCTGTACGACCCCAGAGAGTTCATCGCCAAGAGGAGCAACAGGGACCTGGTCACCATGAGCGATGTGGAGGCACTGGGGCGGGCAGCAAGCCTCTCCCAGACCAGGACCACCAGCAGCGAGCCCGGGACGCTGAGGGACATCCGCGTGGACACGGCCAGTCCCACCATCACCACCGTCTCCTCACCGGTGACTGATTGAGTCGTATGCCCACAGGGGCGACGACTGGAAACTGGAACGACCTGACCCCAGGTGAATGCGATGAATCCACATGGTGGTTAGAGCGGAGAGAGAGTCACATTAATGTTACTTAAATATCAGGGACTTCCTGGAGGGGGGGGTGGGGGGGGGGAAAGAGAGGGGCAAACACAGGTATGTGGGAATTCTCATACCTCATCCCAATTTAAAAGAAAAACTAGGAATAGGATAGCTGAAAGACTGGCTGCAAAGTGAAAAAATATCCTATTACACTGGGGGCTTTGCCATCATTGCAGCACTCTGAATGCCCAATTTGAATAAAAACGTTCTTTCAAATTAAAGCATGATGTTTCCACGTCATCTCATTTCCAACTGGTGCTAACTTCAGGTAAAAAAGGCAAACCCAATTCTTTGCCTCCCTATTTTAAACCCCCTCTTCTTGCTGAGGGTAACGGCTCCTAAGCGATGTTCTTCCCGAGGTCACCTCACTCAAATGTTCTTCACCAGCTCAAATGCGGTCGGCGGGCGCGATACAACCAGAGGGAGGAAGGCGATGGCATGTGCACTTGCCCAGGACCGAGCTCCTAATCATTGTCCCCACCTACGCCACCCATCACCTCTCTAGCCTGGAAAGGTGGGCGACTTACAGGGTATTTCCCCTCTCACCTTTTGATGAAGCACTTTACAGCCTTCCGGCCTCCACATTGTGCTCAACAACTTCAGTGAACTCCCCCTGCCCATCTTCCAATAGAGGCTATGGGATCTTTTACATCATCCACCTGAAAGGGCAGTGGTGGGGGTGGGGGGGGGTGGAATGCGCCTTGGTTTCATGTCTCATCTGAAAGATGGCACCTCTACCAGTGCAGCACTCCCTCAGTACTGGCACTGGGAGCGTCGGCCTGGATTGTGGGGTCAAGTCCCTGGAGTGCGGACTCGAACCCACGACCTTTTGACTCAAGCGGCGAGGGAGTGCTACCCACAGAGCCCAGGCTGAAACGATCAAGAGCATTCGACTGTGTAGGGAGGAACGACGAGCGAGCCTGATCAGGCACCCAACAGCGTCCCAGACCTCCAGTCGGAAAGCACTACGCAGAGATCAGTGGCGACCAACGGGGCTAATGGCAGCACCCCGCCGAGGACAGACTGTAGCAGAGAGCCTTCTAGAGCCCCGCGCCTCGCCGGTCCACTGCCGAGGTGTCAGTAACGTGTGTGCGCCGAGGAGCGAGGTGGGGCCCATTTCTGTGCTTGGATTAAAAATAAATGGGCAGGGGGTCGGGGAAATTGCAGAGATGGGGAACTGGCAGGCAAGAACGAACAAATGGAAAATCTTAATTTGTGGGGCCAAGAAACCAAACACACATCATTGTGAGAAATAACCAGAGAGGCTCATGATCAACTGTATGATCAATAAATCCAATTTATTTCCACTCCCATCAGATATTGAATAGATCACCATAATTAAGGCACATTCTTTTTAAAACATTTACAGCCATTGGGGGGAAACAAAAATAATAAAATCCTCTTGCATTACAATTCTTTATTTAAAAACACCAGATCGTTCTCAACTTGGGAAAGAAAAACGTAGAATTAAATATCTTTTCAAAAAAGGGAAAATAAAATTTGAAAGGAATGTCGAGTCACACAACCAACCACCAATGTCACAACACTCCCCACCCCACCCCACCCCACCCGCATGTAAAGTTTACAAAGCCAAGTTGGTCACCGTACACCCGGGGTAAACATCCAGAAACAAAACTGTATAAGGTGCACGTTGAATCACCTCTTCAAACCAAGTACACAGACTGGAGGGAGAAAATATTTCTCCCCCATGTAATATAAAGTGGGTGGGGGATTCCAACTATTAAAGTGCAACAAGGCTATTTTCTAGACCGCAAACAAAGACCAATGGTGTAGCTAGTGCAAGAACCAAACAGATGACCCTCCAGATCCAAACGGGGTTGTGATAAAACCTGCCCCCATCAGGTGGACCAGCACACCCAGGTAGCTGGCAGACGCAGTGATCCTCCAGCAGTTTGGTTAAAGCTGCCCGCATTATGACTGGAGAGCCCATTTTTTGGGCAGGGAGGGCGTTGCGGTGGGGTTTTGGGGGATGGGGGGGGGGGGTGGGGTTGGAAAACAAAAGGGTTCATCTGCAGATTGAGAGAGTGTCAGCATGATAACACAAAAATCTTTCCAGTTAGGCTCGCCCGTGGGGAGCGTGAAGTTCTCAAGCAGATTCATCAGCCCACAGAGCAAACCTGGGTATTATACACATGGCCCAGGGGAGCGCTTCTGCACCCCCTCCTTCCTGCCCCAATTATCCTGTACCCGCTGGTGCCCGGGTGATCCAATAGCCTCAGTGCGCAGGACCAGGAAAAGCTGCCCCTCTGTGTCCACCCATCCCCAAGGCCTCATTCGCATGTTTTTTTTTTAGGTAAGGGGGTGGGAAAGATAAGCAAAATCCAAACTTTCCAGCGTCAATCCCAAATCCAAATTCCACCATCTTGAGATGGCATCCCACGCATTTCAATAAGGATGGAAGTTTGGGTCTGGGTTTAGAAAAGCTTGCATTTATGCAGAAAATGCAGCAGCCAATTTGCGCACAGCAAGCTCCCACAAACAGCAATGTGATAATGACCCAGATATGTCTGTAAGCGATGTTGGCTGAGTGATAAATATTGGCCCAGGACACCGATTCATATTACCTTATTCTTATATACATATGTACGCTGTCAACCGTGCAACCGCCCGTCAGACTGGACGGTTTCGACAACCTGTGCTGCACCAGTCCAACAAAGTGCAACGAGTGAAGGGACAGGAACTATTTGCAAGCCTATCATTTTAAGCAAAAGAAAAAGGCTCTTCCTTAACTAATAAGTATTCAAAGTGCTCTCGAAATTACAAATTGCTGCAAATGATTTGTGTCTTTGTTTTAAAAGTACCACTTTAAGAGGCAGGTCTGGGGTCCTACATCGAGTGTAGAACATGCCCTAAGGTGCAACTTTGTGAATGGGGACGTGCATTCGCTAAGTAGTCACGAGGCAGAACAGGACGAGAAACAACCACGGCCTAAACAGAAATTTTAAACAGACCCTTTTGCATAAATGCAAATCATGCATAATTCCGTACTGCCCACAGAAATTTATTTCAGTCAGCAGCCGTATACCTGACTTCAACTGTAAACGCCCCGAGATTTGGGATGTCCCTCCCTTAATCTATCTCCCCTCCTTCAAACCTCGTCAACCCAGCTTTTGGCCGCCTGACCCCTAATACCCTTTTGGCTCGGTGTCTGATTTAGACTCTTGTGATTTCTTACCACGCTGAAGGCACTATATAAATGCATGCTGTGGCTGTTCACTTTTACTATCCGTTTTCTTTTTATGGTATTTGAATTTACTAACTCAGCCACCCAGAAACACAGCTGACCAGTTCAGAACTGGATGAGTGGCGAGCGGAGTTTTTAAAGACAACAGACCAGTGTCTGTAACTGTCTGTGTAGGGGTCGAGATATAGAATTAGAATACACTCAAACCGACCATGGGGCACAGCTACCCGATGGAACAACTGGAGGCACATTACCTGGTTTTGTAAATAATCAAAGCAACATTTCCATGAAATTACAATGATCTGCATTTATACAACATCCCAAGGTGGTGCACAGGAGTGCTGTCAGACAGAAATTTGACACCGAGCCACATCAGGAGATATTAGGGGCAGGTGACCAAAAGCTCGGTCAAAGAAGTCGGTTTTAAGGAGCGTCTTAAAGGAAGAACATGGGAAATAGGAGCAGGAGTATGCCATTCGGCCCCTCGAGCCTGCTCCGCCATTCAACAAGATCATGGCTGATCTTCTATCAGTGCCATTTTCCTGCACTATCCCCATATCCCTTGATATCTTTAACATCTAGAAATCCATCAATCTCTGTCTTGAATATATTCAATGATTGAGCCTCCACAGTCCTTTGGGGTAGAGAATTCCAAAGATTCACCACCCTCTGAGTGAAGAAATTCCTCTTCATCTTAGTCCTAAATGGCCTACCTCCTATTCTGAAATTGTGTCCTCTGGTTCTAGACTCACCAGCCAGGGGAAACATCCTTCCTGCATCTCCTCTGTCGAGCCCTCTAAGAATTATGTATGCTTCAGCGAGATCACCACACATTCTCTAAACTCCAGTGAATCCAGGCCCAGTCTCCTCAATCTCTCCTCATAGGACAATCCCACCATCCCAGGAATCAGTCTGGTGAACCTTCATTGCACTCCCTCAATGGCAAGTATATCCTTCCTTAGGAAAGGAATCCAAAACTTTAGCAATACTCCAGGTGCAATCTCAGCAAGACTCTATACAATTGCAGCAAGACTTCTTTACTCCTGTACTCAAATCCTCTTGCAATAAAGGCCAAAAAGGAGAGAGAGAGGCAGAGAGGTTTAGACAGGGAATTCCAGAGCTTAGGGCCCAGGCAGCCGAAGGCACGGTTGCCAATGGTGGAACGATGGAAATCGGGGGATGTGCAAGAGGCCGGAATTGGAGGAACACAGAGATCTCGGAGGGTTGTGGGTCTAGAGGAAGTTACAGAGATAGTGAAGGGGCAAGGCTGTGACAGGGGTTTCAAAGCATCTGCTCGGGCGTCATAAGCAGCTCGTACTACATAAAGAAAACATCAAAAGCTGCGGCCAAAAGTGCAGATTTACCCAAAGACATTCAGCATTGCCACACATGTGGACACCGAAAGCCCCAAGAGCCGTCCTGAGATTTTGTTTTCAAAGATGCGGTTCAGACAATAAAAAGTCTGCATTAAAAAAAATAAATGTCCACATTTCTTTCCCTGCTATTTACCTCTGGGATACGCGGAGACCCAGTCACTGAGGGATCGGCAGTGAACTTGCAGCAATAAACCCAAGAAGCTGTGAATCCAACTGCCCAGGCAGACGATGGGCAGCCTGAAATGGCTTCCCAAGGCAGACTCATTTTTGGGACCTCCCTCCTCCCAATTATAGCGACACTGCTCCTTTGAGTGCATTAAACTCAGAGTGGTGAGAATGTGGAACTCGCTACCACAGGGAGTGGTTGAGGGGAATAGCAGTGGAGCATTTAAGGGGAAGCTGGATAAACACACGAGGGAGAAAGGAATAGAGGGATATGCTGATAGGGTGAGAAGAAGAGGGGATGGGAGGAGGCTCGTGTGGTGCAGAAACACCAGCATGGAGCAGATGGGCCGAATGGCCTGTTTCTGTGCTGTAAATTCTGAGAGATACCCAATGGTGGCGATTTTTGGTATTATTCACTGCACTGCAAAAGGGTCCATCCATGGTTTGTGCCTCAACTGAAGCCGGCCAATTTACCCCGGGGTCAAGTTAGAGTTTACCTAAATACATGCGTCACAGCAAGCAGAAAGGACTTTGGTTTGCATGTTTGGGGAGAGAAGCAGGTCGAGCAACACTGCACTCCATCCCTGTCATTTCATGGCGTCTCTGGCGCGTTGCTGAGACCATCAGTCCAGGGCTCACTCGGACAGGGAAAGGAGGCCCTTCGATTTGGAGGTGGGCGGAGGAGGCTGTTTGGTGTTGGGTCTAGGTACAGGCAGGAAGCACACAAGCTCACCGAGAGTGGGATGCCTGTAAACCAACAGGAACAAAAGGGCTGGCTGCACAGCCAATGACACGGCTGTAATGTGGGAAACACGGCAGCCAATTTGCACACAGTAAGCTCCCACAGACAGCAATCTGATAATGACCCAGATCATCTGTTTGTTTTTTTTAAAAAAAGTGATGTTGGTTGAGAGATAAATATTGGGCCCCAGGACACCGGGGAGAACTCCCTCCACTGCTCTTCTTCCAAATAGTGCCACGGGATGTGTTACTGAGGGGACATTTGGGGCCTCGGTTTAACGCCTCTTCCGAAAGACGACTGCTCAGTGCTCCGAGTACAGGCACTGGGAGTGTCGGCCTGGATTATATGTGCGAGTGTCTGGAGTGGGGCTTGAACTCACGACCGTCTGACTCAGAGGTGAGCAATGCCACTGAGTTGCAACAGATCCCAGCTTAGCACCGCACCGAAGATGCATAATGTGGCAGGGTAGCTTAGCATGGAAGACAGCGGTTAATACAGGCGGGACTTTACCTAATCAATCTCCCTCAGGCCGGGGCACAAATTGCCCCCACTCTTAAAACACACTAACTCCCAGAGTATGCCCAAAAATAGCAACATTGTTAACCCACAAGCAGTGTGCAAATCAGCAGTGCATAAAGTGAAGGAAACTTTTAAAACTCGATTTCTATCTTGAAAAAAAGTGCTGTGTGACTGCTCTGGTGCTATCTAGTGGCAGGGATGGAGAACTTCAACAGAAGAGACAGTGCAGGCCTTTTAAGCTCGAAAAACCTGCAGCATTATTTTCGCACACCCTGTCACCACCACCCCCCCACCACCCCCCAAGCCCTGGTAGGGGCTCAGATACCTCAGTTGTTCTTCCCCTAGAAATTTCTCGTCCCTTTGTTTGCCCCGTTTTAAATCTTCCTGGGCCCGGAGGTTTGGAAAGGGGCTGTTCCTAGCACCTTTACCTCCTTGGTAAACGAATTCTAAAATAATCCAGTATATCGGGGTCCGTTAACGTAAGGGGTTAGTGGGAAAGGGTTCAGAGATCACACAGGCTGGGGGCTCTTGTCTGTAGAAAAGAGAAGGCTGAGGGGTGACCTGATCGCAGCCTTTAAAATGATGAAAGGGTTTCGGTAGGGTAGACGTAGAGAAGATGTTTCCACTTGTGGGTGAGACAGGAACTAGGGGGGCAGCCATCAATATAAGACAGTCACTAATAAATCCAATGGGGAATTCAGGAGAAAATTCTTCACCCGGAGAGTGGTGAGAATGTGGAACTCGCTACCACAGGGAGTGGTTGAGGGGGAATAGCAGAGATATGTTTAAGAGGAAGCTGGATAAACACATGAGGGAGAAAGGAATAGAAGGATATGGGGATAGGGGGAGATGGAGAGGGGGTGGGAGGAGGCACGTGTGGGGCAGGAACACCAGGACGGAGCAGATGGGCCGAATGGTCAGTTTATACACTGTAGATCCTATCTAATTCTGTAGATGCAATGCTTTGTTGTGTAGTTAAACCCAAATTATTTTTTACATGAGTATCTGCTTGTAGAACTCTGCCATTCGAACCTAGGCCCTTACTTTGCCTTGAATGGGGAGCTGGGCCTCATCAACAGCTGCCAGCAGGGACCCAGTGGTGAAGAGATGGTAAGGAAAGGAAGATCGATTTTGGAAGGGGCAAAGACTCAGCACCTGGGAAGAAAAGGAGAGGATGGAAAGTTACTGCCCAAGCAAGAGAGACTGAAAGGGAGAGGGAGAACAAAGGAAACAGCATAATTGCCTGAATATGAGAGAGAGAGACAGAGAGATAGAGACAGAGACAGAGACAGAGACAGAGAGAGAGAGAGAGACAGAGACAGAGAGAGAGACAGAGACAGAGACAGAGAGAGCGTGCAGAGACAGGGAGCAAGAGCAGGGTAGAGCATGCAGAGAGAGACAGAAAGGTGAAGAGCACGCAGAGAAAGACAGAGAGCAGACACCGAGAGAGAATGAGAGTGCAGAGAGAGCACGCATAGACCCTGACACAGAGAGAGAGAGAGAGAAGAAAGCATGCAGACAAAGAACGGTATAGAGTAAGCCAGACAATCCGTGTAAGAAAGACTTTTTATTGCCACCAGATGAGGAGGTGCTGACCTTACTTTCCAATACTATCAGCCAGAGATTGCCAAGGTCAGACAGTGACGAGCACCGAGCACAATGCATGCAGCCTCCTGCCCTGCCCCCACATACAAGGTCACTCATTCCATCCATCGCAGGAGGGCGAAAGGCTGCCTTTCCTGGTTTGGATCTTAAGCCAACCAGTCTGGCACTGGAACAACCGAGCTACCCAATACTCACCGCACAGGAACATTAAAAATTATTTTCAAACTATAAACAGGCAGAGGGGGCTTGCAAAGAGCATCTAAAGAGCAGGGTGCGGTTGGAGAATCTTTCTAGAGTTTTAATAATCATTCCAAGTTGTATGAGTCACCGCTTCAGAGCGTTGCTGGGTCGCGCAGAACTGACTAACAGTTACAGAAGGAAGCCAGGCCCTGTACATCTAAGGAGTGCATGGCTACTGTGGCTTATTTATTAGGAAATGAAGGATTTATACCCACTGTATGACTGAAGAGTTCTTTTGTTTTAAACATTTCCTTCATGCTTATCAACATGAGAGATGTTGGTGCTAGGAAATGGAATTACTCCCACTTCTGGTATCCAGGGCACTCCCAGGGTAGCTACAGCACAGGGTTAGATACAGAGTAAAGCTCCCTCTGTGTTGTCATGCAACAACACAAATACTGGAGTACTAACAACTACTAACCTGTGCTAACCCGTACTGTACTGGAAATGTACAACAGGTCAAATGAGAGGCAGGAATGTTGACCATCCCCCACTCCCCACCAGAGGCACTGGGAAAGGGCTCCAGCCACATCATTGGCCTGTCTTCCTTTGATGCTAATGGATGTACTCCGCATTTCCAACATTTTCTGTGTTTAGTTCATATCTTCAGCAGTTGCGTTTATTATAAAATTCAATTATATATTTCTGACATGGTTGATAAAAAATAATTTGATTCTTTTGTTACGCGCGCGTGCTTTGGGCGATTTAGCCCCCGTTTTGGACGCGATAGCTCGTCCTGATCGGCAAGCAATAATATTCCTCCTGCTTCATCTTGTTGGATTCCAATGATTCATTTAATCCCTTCCCACTCCTGTGCCTAAAGCTTACAGTTACATTCAGCTCCAGCCATTCATCGTATTTGGTTAAAGTTCCAGTAACAATCTTTGGAGTCAGTGAAAAGTCAAAGTAGATCTTTTTTTTTAAAAAATGCAATCCTATGGCTGCAATTCTCCAAGCAATTATTTTTTTTAAAAAAATACACAAGATGAGCCCACGAGCAGGAACAGCGCGCTGACAGAAACTTAACAATCATTTTCTAGACTGTACAAGGTGGGGAACCCATAGCTAGCAGTGAACAGCAGGGCAGGAATCCACACGGAGTAGATCCCATTTCAGAACAGACTGGGAGACTGAAGCTCCGGCAAAACCAAGACACCGAATCACTGCTTTGCATTTCCCAGGGCCATTTGTTTATGGTCTCTGGTGCTGGGGGAGAATGCATCATCGTTCAAGTCCACTATCAGATCTCTCCCAGGTCAGATTTGGCATGGGTTAGATACAGAGTAAAGCTTCCTGTATACAATCCGTTCAGACGCACCTCGTCCACCACTTCCACCGACAGGAAAGGCCATTTCTACACGGTTCACGGTTGGTCACTTGGCCTTTTTATCAAATCAGTGTACGAAAATGGGAGATTTGTTGTGGATGAATGAGTATTTTGTCCAATTGCGGGCACCAAACTTTAGGAAGGATGTCAAGGTCTTGGAGAGGGTGCGGAGGGAGGTTTACCGGAATGGGAGCAGGGATGAGGGACTTCAGTTAATGTGGAGAGACTGGGAGAAGCTGGGATTGTTCTCCTCGGAGCAGAGAAGGTTAAGGGGGAGATTTAATAGCGGCATTCAAAATTCTGAATGGTTGTGATGGGGAAACGGTTACCACTGGCAGGAGGATCGGACACAGGTTTAGGGTAATTGGTTAAAAGAACCAGAGAGGGGAGATGAGGAGAATTTTTTTAACGCAGCGAGTTGTTGTGATCTGGAACGAGCTGCCTGAAAGGGCGATGGAAGCAAATTCAATAGTAACTTTCAAAAGGGGAATTGGATAAATACTTAAAAGGAGAAAAAAATTGCAGGACTATGGAAGAGCAGGTGGGGAATGGGATTAATTGGATAGCTCTTTCAAAGAGCCAGCACAGGCACAATGGGCCAAATGGCCTACTTCTGTGCTGTAAGATTTGGTGATTAATATTGCATTGTGTCAAACCAATTGTCCTACCTATTGGTATAAAGAAAAGCGCATTTGGGTATTTCTTCATCGAGTTGCGGGGTACGAGGCGAGATCAAGAGCCTCAGTTTGAAGTTCATGTCAGTGTTTGGTAAATGAGTTAAGACTGAAATAACACAGTCCAACTTGCCACTTACTGAGTAACTCTTGGGAGCGTCCATCTGCGACCAGCATTGGTTTGGCAGTGGGAAAGTGCTCACTGGGCCAATCACAAGTGGAGGCGAGGGGAAGAGGAGGCAGCGAGAGAGCGCGCAAGAGCGTGTATTAAAAGAGGCAGCAGTATACAGCAGACAAACAAACTAAAGGTACATATATTATATTTATATTCAAGATTTCTAAACCTCAGGTTTTGAATAAAGGTTCTATTCCTGATCAGAATTTAAATAAGTTGCTATTAACAAGTCGCTAACACCGTCTCTCATTTACACACACTCACACACACGCACGCATAGGGCAGCAAAATTTGCACTCCATATATTTTTTATATATAATTTAAATATATATTAATCCTTCAAATCTATGTCTACTTTAGTCACCATAAGATCAGGTGACAAACCAGTGGATTACCATCTGCTATCCCAATGATCAATAACCTTATTACTGTTTAGTAACCTCGTTTTGCAAGCTGCTATCATAAAACAAGACCATGTACACTAGATTCCTGCCAAGTGACTTGTTTACCACTCCATGCATTTTCCCTCTCAAAGTAATAAAAAAGGTGTTTTAAGTGAGAAAAGCACGATGAGGAAAACAAAATGTAATCATCCCGTGATTTGAAAATGGCCACTGCAGAGGGAGATTAGTGCAAAATGCAGTAGCCTTTAGTCAATGCCTTGTCTTTTCAGACACTGCTTGACACCAGCGTGCAGGGCCGCAGCAGAGGTCGAGAAGGTGAGGTACTTTCCAGAAAAGGAAGGGGGGGAGGAGCAGAAACAAGAGGGCAGAAGCTCCCGGTGGCTTGACACAGTCACTCACCTCGGGCGCTTTTGATGAAGGAGGGCGCTGGCGTGACAAGATCACCGGGAGCAACTGCTCCCCTCTGGTTCCAGCCACGGCACACCTTCAAAGCAAGCACACCTCTTTCCTTTCCCCCTGCTCCCCACTCCCCTAGAGTGCCCGATACCACGAACCATGGGTGACGAGATTCCTCTGCACATTCACGCCATGGGAGCGACCTACATTTGCGCTTGTGCGCTGGGTACATGATCAGAGACAATTTTGGTCACTGCCAATGTGAACTGGCCAATGGTCAACATGAGAACGCATATAGGATATTGTAGGAAAAGAAAACAATTCCAAATTACTCGGGAGACACACACACACACACACAACACAGACAGAGTGTTTCATCGCAACGGTTGCCACTTAACCCAAAAACAAAAGGTGCATAGGGGCAGACGCTCATGACTAGCGTCTTAAAGCATACTAAAACCCTGTGTCTTACAGTCCCTCTTCACAGTTAAGTAGACAATATGAAAAGGTTTTAGCAGGGTTGGGGGGGGGGGGGGGGGCGGGGGGCTTTTTTTGCAACAAGTTATAAAAATATATCTTTGCTCTTTAAGATTACGATGGATCCACCAGGACGCCTTCCTCTGGCTCGCGATCCCATGTGGTACTCATGTGGCCCCAATCCTGCATACCAGCTACATCAAAGTTTCTATCTGCCTGTGGGGGCTCCCTCTTGACCTCATACACCTCTGGAAACCTGCTGTCTATTCCCAGGGGCTCCCTCTTGATCTCGTATTCCTTTGCAAACCCGTCGTCTACTCCTGGGGGCTCCCTCTTGATCTCGTATTCCTTTGCAAACCCGTCGTCTACTTCTGGGGGCTCCCTCTTGATCTCATACTCCTCTGGAAACCCATCGTCCATTCCCAGGGGCTCCTTCTTGATCTCATACTCCTCTGGAAACCCCCCATCTATTCCCAGGTGCGCCCTGTTGACCTCGCTGTCCTCCAGTGCCATACTGTCACCCTTGCGCTTCCTGGTCCGGATCTCCAGGCAGTTCTGCCCCTTCAAGTGCCTCTGTAGGTGGTCAAGCCGCACAAAAGCCTTGCGGCACTGGCTGCACTCGAAGGGCCGGTCGCCAGTGTGGAGTCGCGCATGGTTCTTCAGGTCGTAGCTGTGGAGGAAGCGGGCGTCGCAGCAGTTGCAGGAGTACGGTCTCTCACCCGTGTGTTTCCTCATGTGGATCTTCAGTTTGTCGTTTCTGCAGGCACGGGAAAACAGAAAGAAAGACTGACTCAGTACAACAACAGCTCTGCTTGACTCTCACTCCTGACTGCCACCCACTCCCCTGTGCTGGAACGGGCCGACCTGTGTGGATTTCAGGTGCAGGTCAAGAAAGGCTCGCCTGTGATGCCTTCCATGGTTGAACATACAACTAATGCACATTGTCTGGGTGTACTATTGGTGAATGGATGAGGTGCTGGAGGACAGATGGTGCCTGAGCCATTATGAGTCATTGTCTTAGGGGGACAGGGAGACTGAGACAAGAGGAAATGAAATGGTGGACGGAGATAGAGCGGGGGTGGAGGGAGGAGAGACGTGAACAAGATGAGATTTGTGGGGGGGGGGGGGAGAAACGATAGACGAGGAGGATGAAGGGGGAAGGAAGGGTGAGGGGGGGAAAGGAGCGAGGGAAAGCGGCGGTGCGTGCGTGAAGGAAGGCAGCAGGGCAGGCGAGCGAGGGAAGGCGGCGGCGCAGGCGAGCGAGGGAAGGCACGTGCGTGCGAGCGAGTGAGGGACGGCATGCGAGGGAAGGCGCGTGTGAGCAAGGGTGCGAAGGAGCGAGAGGGCGAGCGGATGAGGATGAGGGGGTGGGTGGAAAGACGAAGAAAACATTGTAGGTTGGAGGTAAAGGCCTGCTACCCGACCCGAACCAGACGGGACCCAACGACATGTGTCAAGGTTTGGGTCGGGTCGGGCCCCACTTCCGGATCTGGCTTTCAGGCTCAGGTCGGGTCGGGCCGGACACACACGGTAAGTGCCCTGCCGGTAAGTATTGAAATTAAAAAAAACAAAAAAAAAACTTACCTGAGCTGGGAGTCCGGGACGAAACGGAGTCTGCGCAGTGAGCGAGTGTCGTCACTATGACGTCATCACGCATGCGCTGCAGCTTCCTGGAGTTTCCGAGTCCGAAGGTAAGTAAAGGGATGGTCGGGTCGGGCTTGGGTCGGTTCGAGTCGAGGTCGGGGCAAGATCAGAGGGACTCGGGCCGGGTCGGGCTTGGGTCCGCTGTGGTCAGTCGGGTTCTTTTTCCCGACCTGAGCAGGCCTTTAGTTGGAGGCTGGGAGAAACCGTTGTCAATATACTGCCCATGCCAATAAAGCTGGTTTTAACACGCAGCCTAATTCCTCGACATTGAACCAGTGTAGAAGGGTACCATACCTGGTGAAGCGCACGCCACACACTTCACACTCAAACGGTTTCTCTCCTGTGTGCGTGCGCATGTGCCGCGGGAGCTTGCCTGCCCCATGAATGACTTTGTGGCAGATTGGGCACTCCTGGGGCATCTGCGACTTCCTCCTCCGCACCAGTTTGTCCGGCAAGCCCAGGCTGTTGCTCAGGACACCGTTGCTGAGCGAGCTCAAGTACGACGCAGGGTCCAGCTCTGCGCTCTCCTCGTCCGTGTGGCGCTCGCTGGGGGATGGTGGCGGCCGGTAAGCGAGCGCCTCGCTCTTTTCGCTGAAGTCTTCACACACCTTCTCTTCGTGGCCGCTCCTCTCGGCATTCAGTGTTACCGAATACTGGTCTTCCAGACATATGGGACTGTCTTGTGGGAGCTCCACTTGTTCTGTTGAAATAACATTGTTCATGGATGTTCTCAAGGGCTGGACGATGCGGTACAAGCTACCATGGTTGTTCAGAGAGACCCGAGGCGGCTTCTTTGGCCTCTTGCGATGCCGGAATTTTGGAACCTCCAGCATCTCGATGACGTTGATGGGGCTTGTAGCTTTCTCCTGCTCAAAGCCATCCAGATACTGCCTGGCTTTCGCGTAGCCCACCAAGTCATCGCTACCCGACTCCACCTTGTCAGCCCTGCCACTGCTCCGCAAGATGTCAATGCAGGCGTCCGTGACGCACTGGATCTCCAGCAGGCGGGCGGCCTGTAGGACCTCCCTCATGTTGGAGTTGCTGATGGTCAGGGTGGCCGTGTAGGCGAACTCCAGGAGGGCGGCCAGGACCTCAGGCTTGACGAAATCCAGCTCGCAGACGTTGCGCTGGCCACTGAAGGACTTGGAGGTAAAGAGCTTTTTGAAGTACTGGCTGCAGGCGGCCAGGACAGCTCGGTGTGTCCGGTACTCCAGTCCCTGAGTTACAATGGTGACATCGCAAAGCACCCCCTTGTGCCTTTGCTCATTCAGGCTGTTCAGGAGTTCACTGCTGTGCTCTGGAAAGGGTATCCCAATCAGCTCATCTTCAGCAGTTCCCATTTTACCCTGCAAAAACAAACAGGTGCAATATTGACACAGGAGCAACAATACTGAAAAAGAAAAAGACTTGCATTTCTGTAGCGCCTTTCACAACTTCAGGATGTCCCCAAAGTGCTTTGCAGCCCATGAAATACTTTTGAAGTTATTGTTGTAATGTGGGAAACGCAGCAACCAATTTGCACACAGCAAGCTCCCACAAACAATGTGATAATGACCCAGATCACTTTTTTTTTTAAAAGTGATGTTGACTGATAAATATTGGGCCCAGGGACACCGGGGAGAACTCCCCCCCCCCCACCCCCCAACCCCCACTCTTCTTCCAATAGTGACCGTGGGATCTTTTACACCCACCTGACAGGGCAGATGGGGGCCTCAGTTTAACGTCTCATCCTGAAAGACGGCACCTCCGACAGTGCAGCACTCCCTCAGTGCATTGGAAGCGCTGGCCGGGATTATGGGCTCAGGTTTCTGGAACGGGACTTGAACCCATAACCTCCTGATACAGAAGCGAGACAGCGACCCACAGAGACAATTCAACTGACAGTCAAGACGAAGCACATAAATCCTTTTCAAGTACACATGTAAAACATCTTCACAATTTCCCCTCTTTTCTGGGGAAGTTTCTTTTCCCCCTCAACGAGCATTATCTGGCTACGAGGGGTTGTCACCTCCTGGTCTACGGAGGCTTCAACATCACGCTAAGCAGTATTAAGTCGGGTTAAGAGGAGATGGCCTCCCTCCTGATCTCGGAGCTGCTCTGTAGCTTGGAGTTGATCTGCCTTTCTGATGGTCTTTTGCTGGAAGGATTTTTGAAGGGTGGGCGTTTAACTTGGCATTGCTGTCCGACAGCCCAGAGAAGGCTCCAACTGGTATGCAATCACTGCATCACACTGCGCCCTCGTACACCAACAACCAGCAGGTTGCCCGGTTACAGACTGTGTCCATTAGTAAACTGCCTTGTGGTACCAGTCATTTCCATCATTGCATGTAATTAGCGCGATAAGAGAAGATTGCTACAATTAAGAAAATCAAACCATCTCCCGGCAGTGAATTCCAGCCAGAAATACATACCAAGCAAACACATGCCTTCCTTCTGTGACATGAGGTCCCTGCTCACATCACAACAGATCAGCAACCCTAATCCACCAGAGGTACCAACCTAACATAAACTGGATGAGTCCTTCTCCACTACATCCCATTACAATGAATGTCGGAACGTACAGGACTGCAGACGACTAGTGAATCAGGGCGAGCAGAAAGGAAAAATAAGGGAACGCAGAATGAATTTCTACTTTAAACGTTGCTTTGGATAATATCAGGACATCCTGAAGCCAATGAGATGAGTCATTGTCGGAAACACGACAGCCAATTTGGACATTAAATCCCACACATAGCAAGGAGTTGAATAACCAACTAATCTGTTCTTGGTTGAGAGAGAAGAATGTTGGCCAGGACACCAGGAGAACTTGCTGCGCTTCTTAAGAGCATAAGAAATAGGAGTCGGAGATTCAGCCCCTCGAGCCTGCTCCACCATTCAAGATGATCATGGCCTCAACTCCACCTTCCCAAACTATCCCTTAATTCCCTTAGCGCCCAAACATCTATCGATCTCAGTCTTGAATATACTCAACGACTGAGCATCCACAGCTCTCTGGGGTAGAGAATTCCAAAGATTCACCACCCTCTGAGTGAAGACATTTCTCCTCATCTCAGTCTGAAATGACTGACCCCTTATTTTGAGACTTTGGTCCCTAGTTCAAGTCCCCAGCTAGGGGAAACATCCTTCCAGCATCTACCCTGTGTAGTCCCTTAAGAATGCTATATGTTTCAATGAGATCACCTCTCATTCTTCTAAATTCTAGGAATGTAGACCTAGTCTACTTAACCTCTCCCCATAGGGCCTCCCCTCATGGCAGGAATCAGTCTAGTGAACCTTCAGTGCCCTCCCTCCATGGCAAGTATATCCTTCCTTAGGTAAGGAGATCAAAACTGTACACAGTACTCCAGGTGTGGTCTCACCAAGACCCTACATAATTGTAGTATACACCAAATCCTTTGTAACAAATGCTAACATATCATTTGTCTTCCTAAATGCTTACTGTACCTGCAATTACATTTCTGAGAATCAGTTATAAGGAATAGGCCACTAGATATTTGACCCAGAAACAGACAGACGGAAAGATGGCACCTGCGACAATGCAGCCCTCCCTCAGTCCTACACTGAAGGGTCAGCCTAGACCATTTGCTGGTCACGGAGTGGCACTTGAACCTAAGACCTTCCAACTCTGAGACGGGAGCCCTACCCACTGAGCCACATTGACAACTCAAGCACCGATATCCTCAACAGAATGCGAGCAGGTAAAGGTCATGTCGTAGAGCCCATTTTATGCTAAAGCCTCCATTTTGAAGCGGGCAACTTTCCCATAATCTGTGGGCAGCACCTTTCTGAAAAAAAGTCAAAATAAATCATCTTAGACATTCAAGAGGTCTCTTCACAGCCACTGGAACAGTCATAACGATATTTCTTTTGTCGTGTCGTTCTGACCTGCTAATGGCTAAATGTGTTTGACCTTTTCTGTACATGCAAGGAGGCAGACGGCTTATGTTCCGAAACCTGCTACAGAACTTGGACCCACGTTCTGGAAGGCTGAGCTGATGTACCTCAAACCGAGGGTAAAGATCACCCAAGAGATTGTAAAGGAATGGCCTTTAATCTGAGGGATAAGATCTGGGGCTGATCACCCTGCCACTGAGCTCAGCAACTGTAATGCGAGGACTCCTGCAACCTTCACTGAAAGTACCATTTCCCTCTACAAGAAAAAGTACTGCGTCTGGAATTCATTCCTTGCTCAGAGAACAGCACCAAGCTAGTCTCTATGTAGTATTTTTCTAGAATGATACACCACTATTGCATGCTCTTCAAATCACTTCCCTTGCCCAACTTCCTTCATGAACCCCCCGGCGCCACAACAAACTACTCCAAATCTTACCACCAACAGGCGCATAAGCCACAGATTCCTCTGGCATTACCGTGCAAAATGTGCACTTGGCTGAGAGTGGCTTCCCGAAATACATCTGTGCTCCTTTAAAACCTGGTTTTCCGTTTTGAAGGAACTTTTAATACCTTGAAGGGCTACACAGGAATTTAGACAGCGGTTCAGCATTTCTGCAAGGGGGGGTGGGGGGGTGGGGGGTGAAATTAATGAGTAATGGAAATATTAACCGAGGTGTCTCTCACTTTTTCAGTGAAACATACTGGAGTTCTTCTCAACGCCCACCAGTTTCAAAAGTTGGACCAAATGTCAGAAAACTTGCCGAGCTGTCTGCACAATCGCCCACTATATGACATTGCTCCAGCTAAGTTCCAGGAACAAAAAAAGCTGCAGACAGCATCATGCAGCAGAGTAGGCGGCCATTCGGCCCATCACACCAGTGCCAGCTCTTTGAAAGAGCTATCCAATTATCCCTACTAACCCCATCCCCCCACTGCCCTTTCACCATAGCCCTGCAAATATTTCCCCTTCAAGAACCTATCCAGAAATAAATACCCAAATAATCCGCTTTAGGTGTTGACTGTGAGATCAATGTCATCCAGGATACTGGGGAGAACTTCAGAGTAAAGGGCAAAGACAGGCTAACATTTCGAGGGGGCTGCACTCCTTCCACACCAGAGTGTACGTTCAAAACATTAACCTGTCTTCACACTCTGCAGATTCAGTGCACTTTAATGTTTCCTTAGTTTGCATTTCCTTAGTATATGGGGGTCACCAGCATTTATTGCCCATCCCTAATTGCCCTTGATACAAAGCTAGGTGGAAATGTAAGCTGTGAGGAGGATACAAAGAGGCTGCAGAGATATTGACAGGTTAAGTGAGTAAGCAACAAGATGGCAGATGGAGTATAATGTGGGTCAGTATTCACTTTGGGAGGAAGAATAGGAAAGCAGAATATTTCTTAAAAGGCGTGAAAATTGTAAATGTTGATGTCAGAGAGATTTGGGTGTACTTGTACGAGAAACATAGAAAGTTAGCATGCAGGTACTGCAAGCAATTAGGAAGGCAAATGGCATGTTGGCCTTTATTGCAAGGGATTTGGAGTATAAGCATAAGGAAGCCTTGCTACAATTGTATAGGGCTTTGGGGAGACCACACCTGGAATAATGTGCGCAGTTTTGGACTCCAAACTTACATAAGGATATATTTGCCTTAGAGGCAATACAGCGAAGGTTCACTAGACTTGTTCCCAGGAGGAGAGGGTTGTCTTATGATGAGAGGCTGGGTAAACTGGACCTATACTCTGAGTTTGGAAGAATGAGAGGTGAAACATACAAGAATCTGAAGGAGCTTGACAGGGTAGACACTGAGAGGTCGTTCCCCCTGGCTGGGGAATCTAGAACACAGGGGCACAGTCTTGAGATAAAGGGTTGATCATTTAGGACTGAGATGTGGAGAAATTTCTTCACTCAAAGGGTTGTGAATCTTTGGTTTTGTATACTGCAGGGGGCTGTACATGCTCCATCATTGAACTTTAGATTCCTGGGACATTGGGAATGGCTCCGGGAGGAGATGGGACCTGTACAGAGTCAAGACCAATATGCTTGCGGGTAGTCTGCTACGCTATTGGGGAGAGTTTAAACTAACTTGGCAAGGAGATGGGAACCAGGAAGTAACATTAGAAAGGGAAAACAAGGTACTCAAAGAATTGGGAGAGACAGATAGCACGAGAGGAAGAAATGGGGTCAGAGTAAGAGTGAATGTAATAAGGCCTAAATTAGGTTTACCGTGCACGTACGTGAACGCATAGAGTGCGGTGAATAAGGCTTGCGAGCTGCAAGCGCAGATAGCCACGTGGGAATATGATGTTGTGGTGATACCAGAGACCTGGCTCAAAAAAGGGCAGGACTGGGTACTAAACATTCCCGGACACAAGGTGTTCAGGAAAGATAGGGAAGAAAAGAAAGGAGGAGGGGTGGCAGTATTGATTAGGGAGATTATTATAATACTGGAGAAGGAGAATGCCCTCGAGGGCTCAAGAACAGAGCTAAGAAACACTGGAGGCATCATTACACTACTGGGTGTATTCTATAGATCACCAACTAGTGGGAAAGATACAGATGAACAAATTTGGAAGGAAATTACAGAGAGGTGCAAAAACTATAGAGTAGTTATAATGGAGGACTAATTATCTTAATATAAACTGGGATAGTAATAGTGCAGAGATGGGGAAGACTTTCGGAAGTGTGTTCAGCAGAATTTTCAGGTCAGTATGTTTCCAGTCCGACGAGGAAGGAGGCATTGCTGGATATGGTTCTGGGGAATGAGTTGGATCAAGTGTCAGGAAAGGAACATTTAGGGGACAGTGATCATAATACCATAAGGTTTATGCTAGCTATGGAAAAGGACAAGGATAAATCCAGAGTAAAAATAATTAATTGGGGGGAGGGTTAATTTCAGTGAGCTGAGAATAAATCTGGCTCAGGCAAACTGGAATCTAATATTGGCAGACAAAACTGTAATGGAACAATGGGCTGCTTTTAAAGAGGAGATGGTTCGGATACAGTTGAGGTAATATTCTCACAAGGGGGGAAAGTAGGACAAACAAAGCCAGACCACCCTGGATGACGAAAGAGATAGAGAATAAGATGAAGCAGATAAAAGGTGCATATGACAGATGTCAAGTTGATAATACAAGTGCGAACTAGGCTGAATATGTGAAGTTCAGAGGGGAAGTAAAAAAAAAAGAAAGAAAAGACAGAGAGTATGAGAAGAGACTGGCAGCTAACATTAAAGGGAATCCAAAAGTCTTCTATAGTAAAAGGGGTGGTAAAAGGAAGAGTGGGGTCAATTGAGGACCAAAAAGGGGATTTACTCATCGAGGCAGAGGGTATGGCTGAGATATTGAATGAGTACTTTGCACCTGCCTATACCAAGGAAGGAGATGCTACCAAATTCATAAGTGAAAGAGAAGGTGGTTGAGACACTGGATAGGCTAACAATTGATAAAGAGGAGGTATTAGAAAGGCTGAGTGTACTTAAAGTTGATAAGTCACCAGCATCTGAGGATATTCAGGGAAGTAAGGGTGGAAATTGCAGAGGCACTGGCCATAATCTTCCAATCCTCCTTAGATTAAAGGGGCAGAGGACTGGAGAACTGCAAATGTTACACCCTTGTTTGAAAACCTGGTAACTACAAGCCAGTCAGTTTAACCTTGGTGGTGGGAAAGCTTTTAGAAACGAGAATCCGGGTGAAAATTTAACATGTCACTTGGACAAATGTGAACTAATTAAGGAAAGCCAGCATCGATTTGTTCAAGGAAAATCATGTTTAATGAACTTGATTGAGTCTTTTGATGAGGTAACAGAAGGTTGATGAGGGTAATGCCACATAACAGCTTTGTCTGCACAGTTAAAGCCCATGGAATAAAAAGGACAGTGGCAGCATGGATACAAAGTTGGCTGAGCGATAGAAAACACAGTAGTGGTGAAGAGTTGTTTTTCAGACTAGAGGGAGGTAAATAGTGGGGTTCCCGGGGTTGGTGCTGGGAAACCTACTTCTCTTGATATATATTAATGACCTAGGCTTGGGTGTACAGGGCACAATTTCAAAATTTGCAGATGCCACAAAGCTTGGAAGTATTGTGAACTGTGAGGAGGATAGTGATAGACTTCAAGAGGGCATAGACAGGCTGGTGGAATGGGCAGACAAGTGGCAGATGAAATTTAACGCAGCGAAGTGTGAAGTGATACATTTTGATAGGAAGAACAAGGAGAGGCAATATAAAGTAAAGGGTACAATTCTAAAGGGGGTGCAAGAGCAGAAAGACTTGGGGGTATATATGCACAGATCATTGAAGGTGGCAGGGCAGGTTGAGAGAGTGGTTAGTCAAGCATATGGGATCTTCAGCTTCAAAAATAGAGGCACAGAGTACAAAGGCAAGAAAGCTATGGTGAATCTTCATAAAACACTGGTTCAGCCTCAACTGCAGTATTGTGCCCAATTCTGGTTATCACACTTTCGGAAGCACATGAAAGCATTAGAGAGGGTGCAGAACAGATTTACGAGAATAATTCCAGGGATGAGGGACTTCAGTTACATGGATAGATTGGAGAAGCTGGGGCTGTTGTCCTGAAAGAGAAGAGAAGATTGAGAAGAGAGGTATTCAAAATCATGACGGGTCTGGGCAGGGTAGATAGGGAGGAACTGTTCCCATTGGCGGAAGTGTCGAGAACTGGAGGACACTGATTTAACGTGATTGGCAAAAGATCCAAAGATGATAGGTAGATGCTTGATAGCGGGCACGGACCCAATGGGCCTGTTTCAGTGCTGTATAACTCTATGGCTCTATGACAAAGGAAAAACCTTTTTTTTTTAAGGCACAAAATGGCTAGGATCTGAAATGCACTGCCTCAGAGTGTGGTGGAGGCAGATTCAGCTGTGGCCTTCAAAAAGAGAACTGGAAAATTATCTGATGAGAAAACATTTGCAGGACTGCGGGGAAAGGGCAGGGGGGTGGGACCAGCTGCGTGGCTCATAGAGAGCCAGCACATACACGATCGGCCGAATGGCCTCCTTCTGCGCTGCAACCATTCGATGATTCTATATTTAAGGCGGAGATAGACAAATTCTTGGTCTCTCTGGGAATCAAGGGGTATGGGGCGTGGGCGGGAGAGCAGAGTTGAGGCAGAAGATCAGCCATGATCGTACTGAGTGGCAGAGCAGTCGTATGGTCTACTGCTGCTCCCATCACGTTCTGACATTCTTATATTGAGCACGTGGTGGTGAGCTCCCTTCTTGAATACAGATGAGTGGCTTGCTGGGCCACTCAAGAGGCCAGCTAAAAGTCAACCACGTAGCTGTAGGTCTGGAGTCACACGTAGGCCAGACCGGGTAACGACAGCAGATTTCCTTCCCTAAAGGACGTGAGTGAACCAGATGGGTTTTTAATGACAATCCAGTAGTTTCATGATCACCATTACTGAGACTAGCTTTTTATTCCAGATTTATTTAATTAACTGAATTTAAATTGCTCAGCTGCTGTGCTGGGATTTGAACTTGTGCCTCGATTAGTTTGGGCCTCTGGGTTACGAGTTCAGTCACATTACCACAGTGCTACAGTATCCCATTTGTTAGCGAATTTAACATGGTCAGCCTGCTAAAACAAACTTACATTTTCAGCAATAGTACTTGCATGTAACATTGCAAGTGTTAGCCATGGCTCAGTGGGTAACATCCCTGCCCCACCGAAGTCAGAAGTTTGTGGATTCGAGCCCAACTTCAGAGACTCGAGCACGTAATCCAGGTTGACAATCGCAGTGCAGTAGTGAGGGAGTGCTGCACCGTCAGAGGTGCCATCTTTCAGATGAGATGTTAAACTCTTCGGGTGGATGCAAGAAAAGAAATCCCACTGTTTCGAAGGGCAGCAAGGGAGCTGCGCTCCACTGGTGCCCTGGGCCAATACTTATCACTTAACCACCATCACTAAAACAGATGACCTGGGTCATTATCACATTGCTGTACGCAAACTGGCTGCCACATTTCCTACATGACAACAGTGACTACATTCCAAAAAAGTACTTCACTGGCTGGGAAGCACTTTGGGTTGTGAAATGCAAGCTCTTTCTTGCCTGCAGATTGCAGCAGAGCTGGTCACTAACACTTAGTCCAGAGACTGAAGCTTAACCAACAACTCGCTCAGGGGCCCCTCGTGGGAATCTCACATACGGGACGAAGGGGCGTGGGTGTGCGACTGAAAAAAAAAAAATCCCGACACATTTTAATCATCCTGCTGTGGGCCAGATGTTTCTCCCGAGGAAGTGTGGGGAAGACATCTAATTTTAAATGGACCCATCATACACTGCGAGGAAGCGGTGATAATCCTGCCTGATAACAGCAATCCCCTACGTTGTTGTAATGGAGCAAAAACAGGTGAGAGGCAACAGCACTGAAGCCCTGCTCAGTTAATCTCCCACAGCTGTCTGCAGAGACTAGAGAGCCAGACGTTTATGGGGCAGTAAGGGAAAGCAGTCTGCACACAGTTCCCTGGACCAGATCATCACTGCACCCTTGGGTACACATTCCGGATCAGCTTACTGTACCGTGGCTCACACCACATGGATCCAATGTAAAACTCTGCACTCTGCCTGTGCACAGTAGCTTACGCTGCCCTTTTTTTTTTAAAAATGGAATTTGGCAGCAACCCCAAACCAAAAAGCGTAGCCGAGGTGTGCAAGATCCTGTCAGAAGATCTCAGCAGCCAGTGACAAGTTCCCCGTGCACAATGCAATGGCACGTCCGGTGAAAGAGCCACCAGCAATGGAGTCCATCGGGGCAGTGGTACAGCTGCTGGGTCACACCCAGGGACCAAACGGGATGCTTAACGCAAAAATCAGCAAGGCAGGGTTATAGCTCAGCTCTCAAAGCTGCAAGAACTTAAGGACAAGCTAGGGAGCATGTTGCAACTTTCCCCACTTGGACGAACACAGAAGTGTTAACATTTTTCTTTTTTCAAAGAAGAACAGTACAGCACAGGAACAGGCCATTCGGCCCTCCAAGCCTGCGCCGATCTTGATGCCTGCCTAAACTAACACCTTCTGCACTTCCGGGGCCCGTATCCCTCTATTCCCTTTTTATTCATATATTTGTCAAGATGTCACTTAAACGTCGCTATCGTATCTGCTTCCACCACCTCCCCCGGCAGCAAGTTCCAGGCACTCACCTCCCTCTGTGTAAAAAGCTTGCCTCGCACATCCCCTCTAAACTTTGTCCCTCGCACCTTAAACCTATGTCCCCTAGTAACTGACTCTTCCACCCTGGGAAAAAGCTTCTGACTATCCACTCTGTCCATGCCGCTCATAACTTTGTAAACCTCCATCATGTCGCCCCTCCACCTCCGTCGCTCCAGTGAAAACAATCCGAGTTTATCCAACCTCTCCTCCTAGCTAATGCCCTCCAGACCAGGCAACATCCTGGTAAACCTCTTCTGGACCCTCTCCAAAGCCTCCACGTCCTTCTGGTAATGTGGCAACCAGAATTGCACGCAATATTTGAAGTGTGGCCTAACTAAGATTCTGTACAGCTGCAACATGACTTGCCAATTTTTATACTCTGTGCTCCGACCGATGAAGGCAAGCATGCCGTATGCCTTCTTGACTACCTTATCCACCTGCGTTGCCACTTTCAGTGACCTGTATGCCCAGATCTCTCTGCCTGCCAATACTCCTAAGGGTTCTGCCATTTACTGTATACCTCCCACCTGCATTAGATCTTCCAAAATGCATTACCTCACATTTGTCCGGATTAAACTCCATCTGCCATTTCTCCGCCCAAGTCTCCAACCGATCTATATCCTGCTGTATCCTCTGACAATCCTCATCATTATCCGCAACTCCACCAACCTTTGTGTCGTCCGCAAACTTACTAATCAGACCAGCTACATTTTCCTCCAAATCATTTATATATACTACAAAGAGCAAAGGTCCCAGCACTGATCCCTGCGGAACACCACTAGTCACATCCCTCCATTCAGAAAAACACCCATCCACTGATACCCTCGGTCTTCTATGACCAAGCCAGTTCTGTATCCATCTTGCCAGCTCACCTCTGATCCCGTGTGACTTCACCTTTTGTACCAGTCTGCCATGAGGGACCTTGTCAAAGGCTTTACTGAAGTCCATATTGATAACATCCACTGCCCTTCCTTCATCAATCATCTTCGTCACTTCCTCAAAAAACTCAATCAAATTAGTAAGACACGACCTCCCCTTCACAAAATCATGCTGTCTCTCGCTAATAAGTTCGTTTGTTTCCAAATGGGAGTAAATCCTGTCCCGAATAATTCTAATAGTTTCCCTACCACTGACGTAAGGCTCACCGGCCTATAATTTCCTGGATTATCCTTGCTACCCTTCTTAAACAAAGGAACAACATTGACTATTCTCCAGTCCTCTGGGACCTCACCTGTAGCCAATGAGGATGCAAAGATTTCTGTCAAGGCCCCAGCAATTTCTTCCCTTGCCTCCCTCAGTATTCTGGGGTAGATCCCATCAGGCCCTGGGGACTTATCTACCTTAATGCTTTGCAAGACACCCAACACCTCCTCCTTTTTGATAATGAGATGACTGAGACTATCTGCACTCCCTTCCCTAGGCTCATCATCCACCAAGTCCTTCTCTTTGGTGAATACTGGTGCAAAGTACTCATTTAGCACCTTGCCCATTTCCTCTGGCTCCACACATAGATTCCCATCTCTGCCCTTGAGTGGGCCAACCCTTTCCCTAGTTACCCTCTTGCTCTTTATATATGTATAAAAAGCCTTGGGATTTTCCTTAATCCTGTTTGCCAATGACTTTTCATGACCCCTTTTCGCCCTCCTAACTCCTTAAGTTCCTTCCTACTATCTGTATATTCCTCAAGTGCTTCATATGTTCCTAGCCTTCCAGCCCTTACAAATGCTTCCTTTTTCTTTTTGACTAGGCTCACAATATCCCATGTTATCCAAGCTTCCTGAAACTTGCCAAACTTGTCTTTCTTCCTCACAGGAACATGCTGGTCCTGGATTCTAATCAGCTGACGTTTGAAAGACTCCCACATGTCAAATGTTGATTTTCCCTGAAACAGCCGCCCCCAATCTAAATTCTTCAGTTCCGGCCTAATATTGTTATAATTAGCCTTCCCCCAATTTAGCACCTTCACCCGAGGATTACTCTTATCCTTATCCACAAGTGCCTTAAAACTTATGGAATTATGGTCACTGCTCCCGAAATGCTCCCCACTGAAACTTCCATCACCTGGCCGGGCTCATTCCCCAATACCAGGTCCAGAATGGCCCTATCCCTAGTTGGACTATCTACATACTGTTTCAAGAAGCCCTCCTGGATGCTCCTTACAAATTCTGCCCCATCCAAGCCCCTTAGCACTAAGTGAGTCCCAGTCAATATAGGGGAAGTTAAAATCACCCACCACCACAACCCTGTTACCTTTACATCTTTCCAAAATCTGTCTACATATCTGCTCCTCTACCTCCCGCTGGATGTTGGGAGGCCTGTAGTAAACCCCCAACATCGTGACTGCACCCTTCCTATTCCTGAGCTCCACCCACATTGCCTCGCTGCATGACCCCTCTGAGGTGTCCTCCCGCAGTACAGCTGAGATATTCTCCTTAACCAGTAATGCAACTCCCCCACCCCTTTTACATCCCCCTCTATCCCGCCTGAAGCTTCTAAAGCCTGGAACATTTAGCTGCGAATCCTGCCCTTCCTCAACCAAGTCTCTGTAATAGCAACATCATATTTCCAAGTACTAATCCAAGCTCTAAGTTCATCTGCCTTACCTGTTATACTTCTCGCATTGAAACAAATGCACTTCAGACCACCAATCCCGCTGTGCTCAGCAACATCTCCCTGCCTGCTTGTCCTCTTAGTCCTACTGGCCTTATTTACTATGTCCTCCTCATTTATTTCACTAGCTGTCCTACTGCTCTGGTTCCCACCCCACTGCCACACTAGTTTAAACCCTCCCGAGTGACGCTAGCAAACCTTGCAGCCAGGATATTAGTACCCCTCCAGTTTAGATGCAACCTGTCCTTTTTGTACAGGTCCCATCTGTCCCTGAAGAGAGCCCAATGGTCCAGATATCTGAAAGCTTCCCTTCTACACCAGCTGTTCAGCCATGTGTTTAGCTGCACTATCTTCCTATTTCTAGTCTCACTGGCACGTGGCACAGGGAGTAATCCAGAGATAACAACCCTAGAGTACAGAAGTAACTTTCTGATCAGGGCAAGTGACCACTTCTGAAATCCCGAAGCAGTCATTTAAAACGCAGCTACCTGTGACTGGGCTGACCAGGATCGTGATGAACCACGCAGCAAGCTGACTACGTCCCCTTTAAAGCTCACAGTTTTACAAGGACCGCTTGTGGCATTGCGGATCAGAGTGGGGGCTGCAGTGCCACTTACTGCCCACTGCCTGCACAATCACGAGCAGTTGTTTACATAGAGAAGTCCCAATCACTTTGTCAAGCGCTGTGCTCGCTAACCTACTTTGGCTCTCGGTCTAGCAACGCGTCATTTTCAAACCCCTCCAATTCCCTCGCTCCCCCTCCCCATCTCCGTCACCTCCTCCAGCCTCTACAACCCTCCGAGATCTCTGCGCTCCTCCAATTCCAGCCTCTTTCCCATGCCCCAATGCCCATCGCTCGACCATTGGCGGCCGTGCCTTCAGCTGCCTGGGGCCCTAAGCTCTGGAATTCCCTCCCTAAACTTCCCCGCCTCTCTCTCTCTCTTCTAAGATTCTCCTCAAAACCGACCTCTTTGACCGAGCTTTGAGTCACCTGTTCCTCATATCTCCTTATGTGGCTCGGTGTCAAATTCTGTCTGATGACGCTCCTGTGAAGCGCCTTGCGATGTTTTACTATGTTGAAGGTGCTATATAAATGCAAGTTGGTGCAGATGATTAAGTAGGCAGTCACAATATCGATATAAAAAGCATGACCAGAAATTGTGACAAGAGGAAGAGAAGTTTGTGGGCAGGAAACGCAAGAATACGCAACATTCATAACACAATGTACAGATATGCTGGCGTGTCGCATGCATTCATCATCAGGGAACAAATCTCACTTGAACGTTTGCCAAGAATTAGAACAGCTCAAGATAATGAAAGAAGGGCAGAAGAAGCTGCTGAAAGTTCTCTTCTCATCTCGATGCTTCAGTATTTTCAAACATGAATCACTCAGTCCTCGATCTAATAGGCAGAATATGTTTAAAGAACCACAGA